>NC_089748.1:29393180-29395680 GCF_040412425.1 Macrobrachium rosenbergii
GCTCCTTTATAATATTTTACGCTTTACGTTATTTCCCGAAAATTTGGAATCTTGCAAATCATAGGGTATACACCCAGAATTCTTGTAATAAGAATTTCAGGGATGATCCGAAAAGCGAGCCATTTTTCCTAAACACTAATCTCAAACACTCTCAAAGCGCTATGATCAATTCCATAACCTACGTTCATTTTAGTATGCTAAAATGATTCAGAAAACTGTAACTGTCTCTGATATTTGAATAAAATTCTTGTGAAAACACTATTCGGAAAACAGTGAGCACCAGCCCATTTGTTATTTTAGAAGAACAAAATAATACTCAATCCCTCTACTTCCTCTAATACCCAAATCACATTTTCCTCCCTTCCCATCCTCCCTGCCTCACCAAGCTTCAAGATTAAATCCTTTTGTGGTATTCGCGTTCCTCCAGTCACGTTATCTTCTGCACACAAGATATTACAAATGTGACGTACACACATATATACATACATACACATATATATACATACATACATATATATATATATATATATATATATATATATATATATATATATATATATATATGTCCGTGTGTATTTGTGTACATGTATATATACGGTTCAGATGTGATAATTAAGGAGCACTTACCATGATCTCATCATAAACTGAAAACCATATCCCAGGGTTATCGGAATGCATGATGCCTTAATATATATATATATATATATATATATATATATATATATATATATATATATATATATATATATATATATATATATATATACATATATATATGTGTGTGTGTGTGTGTGTGTATGTTTGTCTGTATATGTGTAACTGTATGTATGTGTGCGTGCGTGAAATTGGTTGCATGTGAATAAATACGTGCTTAGGTACATACATGACTACATTATGCACTTAGATACACGGGCTCAGATACGTATCTGACACACGAGGTTTCCTATATTAACAAATAAATATATTTACCATTTTGTTTACCTATTCCTTACCGTGTAACTTCCTACACAGAGTGTATTTTGATATCAACTGCAATTATCTTCGATAGGATAATCTAAAACAACTAGTGCTGACCTTCTGCTACATACCCTTTAAATGTTTGTCTTTATTACAGAATGATTAACTGCAATATTAAAAAGAAGTACGGATATGTAAATTTCGTGTTTCAATCAGAGCATGTTTATTAAATAATTAAGCATCTGACTAGTTTAATTACTGCTGGCAATAATGTGCAGCAAGAGGGTTGGCGTACCTCGTGTTTATTAATAAGAGCCCGAAGAGACATTCCATTGAGTGAAACTGGTTTTTTGCTATGTGAAAATGATGGTCTCATCTTTCATAATCGTTGCATTTGTAATACTTTATTACTTATTTACGAGTACTTCACAGATTTTACTTCAATCTGCCTTGTATTTTTAAAGAGGGTTATTTACTTGCATTTATTAAATTCAGTAATTTGTGCAGCCTTACATTTTCAATGGCATATTGATTCCAATGGACTATGATTAAGTATAATATTGTATCATCCGTTATAGTGATATTACAAATCGGCTTGCAGCAAAGAACCTAGTTTTATGACAGGTTAAATGAGAGGCCACTACATAATTTAGTATTGGCTGTTGTCTAACACTGACTGAGAATTATCCTCATAATGTTATGCATTTCTCGCTTGCTTCTTGTTTTATTCTTATTTTTCTTGCCTTTTTTTATTCTTAATTTTCTTGTCTTTTACGTTCATGCTTATTCTAATTACTACTTCTTATTGCAAGCGCATTCATCTGAAGCATTTACACCTTTTACCGTAATCTCATAACGTTAAGGAAGATTCACACTACACTCTTTGTCCGTCTACAGTTAATGATTGTTTGTGTTCCATCACTATGTTACTATAGTCGCCCTGGAGAGGGTCAGTAACGACTGGAGAGTGGAGAGATTTCCTGTACCTTAGTACTGCGTAGTTTGGTGTGCCGCCACCAGGGCGGCGCTGCTTACAGCCGCAAAGACTTGCCCGATGCAGTATCTCCAAAAAACCGGAAACCCGGAAAGTGAAGTGTCGTGGTGTACCCTGCTATTTTTTTTTTTCATTATCTTCATATTGGTATGTTGTCCAGCTTATAACTGCGTAAGTTGACACAATAAATCTTCAAGAGAGAATGTAATAAAATTTCACAGGTAGGTAAAGGATAGTGAATTTTATTTATTCATGATTTTGTGGTCGTCTTGTTGGCAGGAGATACACTGGTGATGGCAGGAAAACGAATTTTCCTAGCTTAGGCTAGACCTATACCCTATAGTTACTCATTTGATAAGATGCTGTATAATTTCAACATTATTCTAAGTACAGCTTAATTTCGGATATAAGAAAATAATTTCTCAGTGGTAAAGTTATCAAGTCATCATGACCAGGAAAAAATGGCCTCTAAGAATTGTAACAGGGAAAAGCATCGTGGCCAAGCAAACGATAGACACGGGCGTATTGATTAGGCAGGTATCCTTTATT
>NC_089748.1:29398180-29478180 GCF_040412425.1 Macrobrachium rosenbergii
TTAAGTGAGGGTTAAAGTACAACTAACACACATCAACTAGTCATTATTATATCATGATGTTCCAACTGTTTATCACATCATTCTCCGCAAGAAGTTTATGATTTTCAAAACAAAATTTGCTTATTGACCAAAGGGATGCTTACTCTAATGAAAATATACAAAATACAAAAAAATAGTTTTTGAGTACGGACATCAGTTCTTCAAGAGAATGGTGAGTAGAATGAACAAGTCAACGCCACAACGGGTGACATTTTGCTACATGTAACCTGTTTTCTTACCAATACTTTTATGTACTGTATATGTCGCATTAATTTTAATCTGTGGTTTTTTTGATACAACGTACAAAGGGTTTTTAATCTAACTGGATTCCCTTGATACAGGGAAAATGAGGAAGCGAAATGAAGGTTTCTTTAATGCAAGGATCCTTAACAGATTACTGTGATATTTTCACACCTCGACCAGCAACCCGCCGCGGTAGAGGATCCTTTATATTCTGCAAACCATGATTGCTGGTTACCAGTTATGTGTCCCACTGCCGTCTAAAGTTTTTGTAAAACCCATGATTTTTTTTGTTTTCTTGTAAAATTCTCGTGAGAAACTAAAAGTGAAAAGAAACAAGTAAATAACATGCGCCGAAATTTCTTCGGCGGAATCGAGTTTTCTGTACAGCGTATAATCAAGGCCACCGAAAACAGATCTATCTTTCGGTGGTCTCGGTATAATGCTGTATGAGCCGCGGCCCATGAAACTTTAACCACGGCCCGATGGTGGCCTGTCCTATATCGTTGCCAGACGCACGATTATGGCTAACTTTAACCTTAAATAAAATAAAAACTACTCAGGCTAGAGGGCTGCAGTTTGGTATGTTTCATGCTTGAGGGTAAATTATCAAAATACCAATTTGCAGCCCTCTAGCCTCAGTAGTTTTTAAGATCTGAGGGCGGACAGAAAAAGTGCAGACGGACAGACAATAGTTTTCTTTTACAGAAAACTAAAACAATTCTTGGATCAAAATCCAAATCAAGATGTCCTCCAAAATGCCATCACTTGCTGCAGAGTATGAGATCACCATTGACAAAACTTTCCCTCCCAGTAGTGGAACTGCTGTTCCCTGAAGTTGCCATGATTACAAGGGGACATTAATGCCATCAGTGCGATAAAATATTTATTACACTGCCTGACTTCCCAAACATATTCAGAAAACGCTCGCGTAACTGTTGCGTAAAAGTTGTAGTGAGAACAAATGTTTCAGTTTTTTAGAATCGTCGAAATTTCAACGAACGAGATATCATGAACGCAATACCATTCCCAGCACAGAATAAAGTACTTAGTGCAGCTGAAAAGTTTATAACCATATTTCGAGAGAACTGACATCTATTTACGGTCGAAAATGTATCTATATTTTTGTTTTTAACTTGGACAGAATTTTTATAACGTCAGTCCGTGACTTCAATTCATTTACTACAAGGTACTGGTCCTTGCCTCTTACTTTGGTCAACATATGTATGTATGTATTCTTTATGATAAACACATCAAAAGAATGCGAGAAACATAACAGAAAAAATTCATTAAAATCTTTAAGATTGTTGGTGCAGATGATGATGGTATTAATAATAATTTTGATGATTAAGATGTCAGCATATTATATGATCTCTTCCTAATATCATATAAACACTACATTACCTCTAAAATTCTATTATCAGTAAATTTTGTGAAAGGCTGTTTTAACTACATTTACAAATGTGCATTTACTTAACGGAGGTAATAAAAAATTTCAACCCGTATTTGTTACTCATTTTCAAGGAACTACTTAGTCCTTTCGCCTTTGGAGAGAGAGAGAGAGAGAGAGAGAGAGAGAGAGAGAGAGAGAGAGAGAGAGAGAGAGAGAGAGAGTATGTGTGTTTTCTAGATGTTCCTTCGATCAGTTTGCAGAATCCCTTGTGTCTGAGAGCTGCGAAATGCAGATCTGGGGATGAGTCACCCTCCCATTAAAGCCTCTCTCTCTCTCTCTCTCTCTCTCTCTCTCTCTCTCTCTCTCTCTCTCTCTCTCTCATAATATTACATTTAACTGTACCCGGTACCAATAACTTATTTACCAGCCCTTCTACGTACCTCTACAATTCCCAGACTTCTAATTCTTCTTATGCTACAAATATTAAGAATACAATTCATCTCTACGGCTTCCATTTTTTTTTTTTTTTTTACAATCGGCATCCAAACTCTACTTCTGTAGAGGAGACTTTATACAACATTCACTCTATGCCGTTACCTTCCTTGCTACACCTAATCTTTTACCTTTCTTGCTGCACGCCTGTTCTCCCACTTTGTCGTCATCCGAGATCTTTAGTCCCAAATGCCGATAAGAAACTACAGCTTCCAGTCTCTCGTTGTACTTACTAGCATTCACTGCTGAGTATTTCTGGTTTTCATTTACCTTTTTAATTTTACTCTTGCTCACATTTACTCTCAGCTTTCTCCGCTTGCAAGCACTTTCAGACTACTTCACTAATCTGCAGTTTCTCTCGGTTATTATCAGTCATAACTGCATCATCTGCGAACATTTGTCATTCCACAGTCCATCCACATCCAGCCTTACACGCACGTTTATTTTCTTCACTTTCTCGTATCACTGTATACATAGGGATATCAAATAGCCTTGAATACAAAAAAAAAAAAAAAAAAAAAAACTCTCGCCGCGGCACCATTTTCACACTAAAAATGTCACATTTAGGATTACAAGTTCTAGCATAATCTTCACTCCCGTCATAGAAACTTATTATCCTTATCAACAGCTAAGCTCTATACCATATATCCTCATTTGCATTTTTTCTCTAGCAATTCCATCATAAATTTCCTTCAGGTCCATATATGCCACTTATAATTTTTGCAATTATCATTCGAAATTATTTCACTATCGTTTCTTTACAAACATTTGGGGTATCTGCAGAAACGCAGCTCCCTGTCCAAAAACACGTGGTTTTTTCACTGTAGTTCTTCATATGATTTTTTCTCTGCCATTTTTCATACATCTCAATAAAAATCCTTTCATATCTTCTACGGTATACTCTGCGATCATATTGCCCTGAATTCATACTGTTGCTTCTGTTACCTTTACCGTAGTACAAATGAACACCCATTCTTTTGGAACCTTTTCCTCATTCCTACTTAACACACCCTGATCAGCTTCTCAAGTAATCAGTTATAAAAATTATATACCGTAAACCTCATCCACGAAATCTTCTTATGAATCTGCGCTCTGGATTTTTCATACTTTTATGAAAGACCCTCGGGTGACCTGTTCAGAATAAACTAATCTCTCCCCCTCTCTCTCTCTCTGGAAAACTGACCACACGCACACACACACACACACACACACAGAGAGAGAGAGAGAGAGAGAGAGAGAGAGAGAGAGATTTCCTAAATCATAGGAGAATTTTTATCTTCTACAACTTAGGAACCTGAAGTATTTGATTTATTTACCGAAGTTTACCAGAATAATTTGAACCGCGGCAAATTGAAGCTAAAAGCTCTTTTTGAATATTTCATTATCCTTTTTGCATTTCCTTCCACTTAAATTTTATTACTGACAATGAAGGGCAATAGATAAGAGTATTAATGAATGAGAATAGGTTGAATGTAAGTACCTACAATATTTTATTAGGGTAATCAGGATCCTTTATTTATGTACTATTCATACTATTTGCAAAACTTGTGGGTACATAGAATCTATTTAATATATATGTGTGTGTATATATATGTATATATATATATATATATATATATATATATATATGCATATACATGTGCATGTATGTGTGTGTTTCTGAGATTTGACTAAACTGGCTTTATTTTTTGTGTGCCTAGGGAATCCCCATCTAGCATAAAACAGCAAAAGCTCCTAAGATCATATCCCATACAAGTTACGAACGCGATCAAAATTTCACGCTTTGTACAAAGATGCTGGGCAATGAAAGAACTATTGCAGACAAAATCTTGGCAAACTATATTGAAAGAGTGGTAAAATAATGATATCGTCAAATAATATTGTTGCTGTGTCTGAAATTTTAGAGAGAGAGAGAGAGAGAGAGAGAGAGAGAGAGAGAGAGAGAGAGAGAGAGAGAGAAAACAGTCGCAATGTCATGTAACTATGATCTGTGTATCTCGCAAAAGCTCAACGTAGTAATACTTTTGTTGTTGATATACAGAGTTGTTACTATAAAGTTTTGCCATAAAAACGAATAAGCATCACTTTTGTCCTTGATAAAAATAGGATAACGAGTTTAATCTTCTGTATCTGCTCTCTCTTGCGACAATGCCAGGAATGCAAAAGGGAATGCAACAAATGCCAATCTATTCCATTTCGAGTGGATAGAGCGTCCAGATAGTCTCACAGTTCAGGGTGATACAGCGTTTACAGACCAAACAAAACTTGACTTGAAAATAACTGCTGTGTGGGGAAAACTTCTCTTTTTTTTGTACATTTTTTAAAATATCGTGTTTTACGATATATCAGTTCTATTGCATGTTTAGCCCATCACCATTAAAATTAACGTTATGGCCTCTGAATTATCTAATGTTTTGTGAGCACAGTACTCTTGTTTGTTCTCATTTATAGTAAGCGGCAGCCACATTACAATCTTTATTCTCCTCCACAATTTTATGTGTTTAATTAAACACCAGTCTGTTTCTTGCTTGAACTTTCTGTGGTACTGAAGAGATTGATTATATATGTTCTTGCTTTCTCACTTATTTTGTTGTTCTTTGACATTTATTCCCTCGGTTTTCTCAAGCAGTTATTTTCATTTATTTATAGTTATTACCCGTAATTCTCATACTACACAGTCTTATCCTTTTGTATCGCTGAATACCTAATTAATGACGAATATAGTACAAAAAGGACTGTTTTAAACCAGCCCCTCCCCTTCAATTACCAACATGTTTTTCCTAATCTTTTTTTAAATTACAGACTAATCTTTTTCAAATTTCCGAAATTTTTGATTTTTCCTTTTTTTAAAGCCGCAAAGGATTTAGAACATAGATTTAATGTCCTTAGTACTACGTCTCAAAAAATACGTTAAAATGATTTCTCAGACTTTGGAAGTCTTACTTTCAAGCGTAAAGAATCATTCTCAAATCTTTCTTTTATATAACCGAGCTGATAAGGTTTTATTTGATTATTTTTTTTTAAAGAAACACAATTGTAAAGATATTCAAACTGTAACGGATTCCTTTCTAACAGACACAATGGTTTCTTGTACAAACAAATATATTAACGTTAGCAATGTGCATATTTTGAATATAAATAATGCGGTGCCATGTATTTCAGACAACTATGCATGCAAATAGCTATGTGCGCACACACAATTACTACGCTCATGGGCAGGAACTTGATTCATTTTTCCTTTTCATTCACCGGACACTGCACCGAAGAACAAATGAATGCTAATTAAAATGTAACTGGGAAATCCCGACCTTCGGAGATCATTATTTGGATATATATATTTCCGTCTCTTCCCCCATGACGGTTATGGCTGATAACAGCCATAACCATGGTGGAACTGCTTTGTAAATTGTGGTTCCCTTTCCCCTCACCTCTTCCTTTCTCCACCACTCCTCTTCCACCAACGCTCCTTAATCCGATTCGGGATGCAGATTTGCAAATAAATTTAGTTGCTAGGATACGAGGCAACTTTCCATTCAAAGTTCCATTTGTTTGGAATTTGGTGCCTCCGGAACTTATGAATGTGTGCATGAAGTTTATGACCTTCATTAACAACATAACATACAACGTCGTAGTTAGAATATATATATATATATATATATATATATATATATATATATATATATATATATATATATATATATATATAATGTGTGTGTGTATAAACTTCATGCACGCATTCAGAAGTAAAGTTCCGGAAGCACCAGATTCCAAACGGAAAGTTACCTCGTATCCTAGCAACTATCTGCAAATCTGCAACCCATGGGTTTATTTGGATAATTATGTGGAACAGACATGTTAGACAATCTGAAGTGAAAACTAAAATGATCTCAGAAGTATATTTCATATAAGATGTGTCTAAGACGAGAAATAAAATGGGTGTGATATATACTGAAAGTGTAAACTGAGTTACCTACCACATGGTTAGAGATAAAAAAGGATCGAAGAATGATTAGTAACTATTGTACTTATCAGATTGCTAGAAACCACAGCTACTAGAGAAAAGTTATCCCTCATATCAAGCAAACTTGAGTTCTCGTCGAATACTAAAGATGTGAAACCTTTTTCACTTAGCGAAGGAATCTTATTCACAGTAACGAAATGCTTATATTGTCACATCCTCACGATGAATTCTTATGCCTTTGCTTACAAAGGTATCCATTTTCCCAACACAGATATCTTATTTTCTTCCGCATCTGAATATAATCATATTCTCATCCTCCAGAAGGTGATTTAGATCCTCTTGTCTCATGGCATGAAGCACAGCTTTGGTACATAACTATGATGAATTTGCTTTGCAAATTGCAGTCATAACTTCCCTTTATTTTTCTTCTAACCTCCCCCTCCTCCACCTCCACCAAATTCTCCTCCTCAATCAAAGCCGGAACACAAATTCCCAAACAGTTGCTCGGTACGGAGTAACTTTCCCTCCAAATTTCCAAGTGTTTGCAATTTGTTGCCTCAGGCACTTCCGAATTTCTGTGTAAACTCTCTCTCTCTCTATCTCTCGTTTTGCCCCTTGATATAATTTTTGTCTAAATCTGTGAATGCGGGCGTTCATGTATGTATGTAAATATCTTTTTGAGAGTATATCTGTATACTGATTTAGACACTTTCTTACATCTTTCTTCTTGGAAGTTCTTACAAGAATAAATGAACAATGGGAAAGTCTTGAGGCTAACAAAACAAAATACGATTTCGTTATTTGGTTTCCTGAAATATTTGGAATAATGGAAGTGTAAATAAAGTTAATAGCAGAAGTGTCTTTCCCTGCTCTCGCTCAGGGCAATTAAAATAGGAAATATTACATCCTAGACGGAGACCACATATACGAATGGAATTTCTCTTGTATCCTAATCGACGGAAATTGTAAAACTCATTTTCTATAACCTAAAAGTTGACAGACGTTCTAAGTAACGAATAACGACATTAAAAATATTATTTGACCTTTGCACTTAGTTAGCCGAATATTCTGATATAACCCTCTGAATTTGCGCTGTACAAAAATAATAATTTTACGTATCTTCCTATAAAGATTTTTCTTTTAAAGTTAAACTTTTTCCCCCTTGGAAACTTTTGAGCTTATCATCCAGATTCCTTGACAAGGACGCTGGAGGGTAAATATTGTTGTAGAAAACCTCATCCAGATTCCTTGCCAGGGACGCTAAAAGGTAACTTCAAGATATGAAGTACCCTACTCTGGCAGTACAAGTGCACAAGTACCAAGGCAAAACAGTTGTTGGTATCACTTACTGGATAGCAGCAAATACAGCTGCTTTGTGCTCCTGCCCCATCTCTGGAGCATTTCTGCCTCAAAGATAGTGCACGCGCCGACTGTGGTGAACAAACTTTATGAACTCTTTAAACATGTGTAATTAACTGTGGATGATTTGTTTGAGGTACTGCGTCAGAGATATGGAGCGTGAGTCCAGATCCTGCTAACTACCCGCCCTGATGAAGCAAAATCTCAAAATAATGCTCCATCAACTTCTTCAGTTTCATGGATTAACTTTCGTAAAGTGCTTGTCAGCATCTGTTATGAGAAAACAAAAGTTTCAAGGTGCTTTGTTATACCAGTTGGGTAGTAGACATTGCTTTTGCTTTGGCCGATCATTGTCAAAAGGCCCCATGAAAAATCTATCATATTTAGCACTAGCCTTAAACTCAATTGAGTTAAAAGGTCGAAAGTGCTTTTTTAATTTGCTTGAACTGTGTTTAATTGATCACAAGTGAAGTTAATAATTTCTTAGAAGTAACTGAACTTTTCCTTTGATTATAGGTAACGTTACTTTTTCGCTGAATGTTGGGTCCTTGAAGAGACAGAAACGCATTTGTCGAGCTGAAAAAAGTGAAATTGCCACTTAATAAAAATAATTAAATAATTATTGGTCTTAGTCTTTCTTTCCCATTCACCCCTATTCCACACCTGTTTATATTTGTATTGTATAGTAACTTTGATGGAATATTGTTTTATTCAGTGAATGCGCTATTATTTTTAGATGTGTCCTGTTCCCTTAGTCTCTGTCTTTATTTATCAGCGGAAGTTACTCCAATCAGTTGTTTAGTCTGTGTTGTCTTAAAGATAAGAGCTGAAAGTCAGCTCAGTGGTCTGGTTAAACTATTTATTAGATGAAGTCTTGACGAATAAGATTTTTATGTGATTTATGCATTATACCTTACATATTGTTCGTTGCATATGTACGAGTATAATGCGTTAGCTTTTCTTATGTTGTTGCATAAATCATATAAAGTTTTATTCCCAAGACCATAATTAAATTATTTCATTTGCAAATTGATCTTTTCTTGTTCTTTGAATTTCCATATTCATCCACAGGTCAAGAAAATGATGACTGCAAGAGACTAGAATTTTCATGAAGCTCAATTTGTGTACGCACAAACCAAGTTTTTTTTTTTTAATCGGATTGTCTTAAATAAAGAATCTTTTTCCTTATTTCTAGATCTTTTTTCCATTCCTCCTTTTGCTATCATATGTTGGCCTTTCACCATCATGTCTCGACTTCCTCATTACCCTCTTAACCCCAACGAAGTCCATAAAACGTGTTCGAAGTCCAGTGGAGATAAAAACTTTAGAAAACACCAAGACGAGGTCTTCAGCATCACATGGATCGACCTCTTTGAAACTACATATAACTGCATCCCCATGCTATTCCTAACAGAGACTGGTATTTGAATGAGGAACATGAAGAGCCTTGCCCTACGCTGTATAGGGCCTCGTCCAAACACTGGCTGAACGCATAGTTAACGGTTCTAGTTCTATGCTTTATCTACACAAAGTTCATAAAGTTCATGCCACCACATGTGTTATCATTTACATATTAAATCATTATTATTATTATTATTATTATTATTATTATTATTATTATTATTATTATATTTCTATAGGATGGCTTTTTAACCTCTCTTTCCTGATTATAAGAGATTTCACATTATACTTTTCAGCATATTGACTCCAATATCTTCTAAAAAAAACATAACAGACACCTCACACGTCTCGACTGTCTACCTAACCGCGCAACGTCTCCTCGCTGCTGGGAGAAAGGGCGCTGGTAACTGGTGCAATACAGTACATGTACATACGCTACCGGGGTATAAGCGATGACAGGCAGGGCAAACTGATCGAGACTACAAAGTCTCCCCTAAAGCCAAATCAAAGTCCTTCAAAAAGAAGGCATCGTGCTTCCCCCCTTACAAATGGGCAAAAAACACGTTAAAAAAAGAAGTTTAGTTAGTTGCTGTTACTAGACATAATCGAATTTCATATACACCACATGATTTGTTAAAACAGGCCCTGATCCAAACATACAAAGGATGCTGCAGAGATGTGATTATTTTCTTAATTTTCCCAACTCTTCCCCCTGTTAATCAAATAATTAAAGTTTTATTACTGATTTTTTCTTTTCCTGAAACCGAAAACTAACTAGCACATACCCGATAGTGGAAATTTAAGAATGCGATAAACTCTTCCCAGTAAAAGCAGGTTTACTGTATGGCTGAAGGAAAAACTACTCTAAGTCTGAAAACCCTAAATAAAAAGCTCATTGCAAAATCCTATGCAATTAAATGAAAATACAAAAATTCCAGGGAATTGATACGTACGACTGAAAGGTTACATTTATGAGGTTGAATGAAAGAGAAAATTAAAGGCGCTCTTCTTCATTTCATATTGTACTTGAGCTGTTTGGGAGGAACATGTTCAAATAACGATGC
This sequence comes from Macrobrachium rosenbergii, assembly GCF_040412425.1. NCBI lineage: Eukaryota > Metazoa > Arthropoda > Malacostraca > Decapoda > Palaemonidae > Macrobrachium > Macrobrachium rosenbergii. Next base: position 29,408,130 of record NC_089748.1, read on the forward strand.
AGTTAATATCCACGTCATCGGCTTAGAAAAGAAATATTATTCAGTTTAAAAAACCCAGCTGTAATATAAAATGAAGGTTCATCTTTATCAGGCGTCATGAAAAATGCAATCTCTGTGAATACTCGTCTGCAAAAGAGAAATGTACCGTGTGAGCACTACATTCCCGAAGAGACACCAGCGATGTATGCTCCACTTTTTCAGTAATTCATATTTGATTTTTTTCATAGAAAAATTCAAGATTAATACTATAAGTAGGGTTATTACCACAATATTTTTTTGCATTACCATCAGAGCATAGCAAACTTCATAGCGCATATATTTCTCGAAAAAAAGATACATGGCACGTTGCCTTCCTTTAGTTGATAAACATCTTTTATAGTGCTTTTGGAAAAGAAGTTTTAATAAGTTAGAAAACGAATCAGCCATTCATAAGTAATTCATCATTTTTTTTGAGAACTTTCCCAAAGGTAGAAAGGCTACGAGTGGTTCTTTTAATAATATATGAAAATAAATAGCACACAAAAGGTATATAGTTTTCAAGTAAGTTACCTACTATAAATAGCACAGGCATTTCCAAGAATTCACAAAGCAAATAATGCCACGTTTAATTTCACTTCTACAATATGGACAAAGGCTCTTCTTATTAAAAATAACAAGCTGTTACTGAAAAGCCTTTTCCAAATAAAATTATGCATAATCTAAGGTTAATTAGACAATTCTATAAAATTACCATTCACATCATTCAATACCGTATTGATAAAACATTTCAAATAATCACATTGTTACTAAAAATTAAAAAAAGAAAATAATTACATAGCTGTTCTATAACAAAATGACCTTCCTTTGTAAGAGATATAGCTAGCATCTCACTGAGGGTCCAACCTGACACCAAATCTGATCATAAACTTGTTTAATGTTACGATTTGTATGAATACCTTGCTTAATTATTCATTTTGGCAGACGAAAGGTGATACATTACAAGAAAAGGTGGAGACATAGATGTTTAAATAGCGAAGTGTAATCCCGTAGCTACAAAGGAACATGGTGATTATTCTCTCATCTGTAACAAGATGCTTTGCTGTGCCGTTTTTCGCCAGTCGATAAATTTTGTGTTTGGACAATGTAGTTTAGAAGTACTTTCGTGGACCTGGATGATAAGAAAATGCCGATAACAGCTGTCTTTCTCAATACCAGTATGCACCAAGAAGTTGTTTGGGAATTCACCGGGTACTAAAGACTATTTATGATAATTAAGGCGAAAAATTATACACGTTACTCTAATTCCTCTCGAAAGCATGCCTATTACAAGATCGTTGTTTTTAAGAACATATATACATATGTATATATATATATATATATATATATATATATATATATATATATATATATATATATATATATATATTATATAGATATAGAGAGAGAGAGAGAGGTTTATGGTTCCTGAAGGTCAAAAACCTTGCAGAAATTGCGAAGTACCGGAGACTGCCAAAATCCAGTACACGAAACTCAGAATGGAAAGTTACCTCAAATATAGCAGCTATTTGTAGATCTGTATTGCGATTCTGATTGAGGAGGGATAGTTGGTGAAAGGTGGGACGAAAGGGAAAGGAAGAGTTAGGGGATGAGGTACTAAAATTTGCAGAGGAATTTCATGACTGATACTTGCAAGCTGTGCTTCACTTCGTATGAAGAGTGATGGATGCGAGTTCAAAAAGGTTTCTAAATGGTAGGATTTTCCTTTCGTGCTAACTAACCCGTTCACTTATGACTCTTGTGAACAATCATCTCTGTGGGCAGTGGTGACAGTGTCTTTGAGCGGTAAGCGTAAAAAGTAATGTCTATACCTTTATTTGTTCAAAGAAGCCTATCTCCCAGAATTTTCAAGGTAGACCGCTCAATTTTGTTTCATTTTGCAGCTGATTATTTGTTCTATACAATGGCATAAAAAATCAACCCAAGATAACCATTACGTAGGTTAAATAATAAATAATAATTACGAGATACGAGAAAATTTTGTACCCCAAAAAAAATTACCTTTATTGCCTTCTCCCCCATAAAATTACCACCCCCCAAAAAAAAACATTGTGATAAATCTTCGTTTTTTGTCATAGTACACCCAGGTAAATTACCTAGTTAACAGAATGCAAAAATCTGTAATTACAGCAAGGAAAATATGGAAAAAATGAATGACAAAGTAGCATCTACTTTTCCGTAAAAAAAAGTGCCAGTCACCCATGCGATGCACGCAAAAAATATTTATAACTTTTTTTGTTCAAAGACACAACTCTGACAGTTTTCAAGGAAGATTGATCAATTTTGTTTCATTTTGCAGCTCTATACAGTGGCATAAAAATCACCATAAATTAACTTATGTAGATGAAATAATGAGTAGAAATTACGAGTTACGTGAAAATTTTGCACTTGTCCCCAAAATAATTCACCCCCCCACAAAAAATCTGCGATAAAGTCATCGTTGTAAATCCATAATATACCCAGATAAATTACGTAGGTTTACAATGCAAAAGTTGTAATTGCACCAAGGAATACATGAGCAAATGAATGACAAAGTAACATCACGTTTCATAGTTATGAAATTCAGCACGAAAAAGAAGGAAAGAGGATAGCAAATGTCACTTACAAGACGATGTCACGACTTTTGGAAAAAGAGATTTATGAACGTAATAGAGTAGGTGCGGGGAAGATTCTTCATTTCCATTATCGGTAATCATGAGTTATGATTTGTACGCCTAACATTAAAACAATCTGCAAGTTATAACTGAGTTTCAATCTTAGTTGCATCATTTAACATCTTTAGTTATTTTAAGCTTTTACTCAAGACTCAGTGAAAGGTGTCAATTGAACTTTCGTTCAATTAAAGGTCACCCACCTTATAGTTTAGAGCAAAATAAAAGTTTGTATATGCTTTAGATTTTGGTATCAGAATGCATTCTAAAAATGGTCACTGAAAGAGGTAAGTCATTCAGAAGTGATTGAAAAAGTTGGAAATTCTCGTTACAGTTCATTAAGTGCCATAACAAGAGGATGAGTTCCATAAAAAATGAAATGTATAGATGCATACTCCATCCTGTTACCAGCAAAGTCTTTGGAGATAAAATTTCAAGCTTGAAAGGAAAATCATAGAAAATCCTAAGAGCCATTTTGATTGGTAGTAGAGAGCATATTTCTTGAGATGCAGGGCTCAGGAGGATTTTTTTAGCTTCTTCGCATTAATGCAGATTTTTTTGAGAAAGGCGGACAAAAACATAAAATATGAGAAAGGATCACTTATTACTTTGTAAACTCAAATATTCTTACAAACGCAGAAACCTATTTTTCTATTAAACTAGAAATAAAGATTTAAAAAGTACTGACTCTCGTGTGTCCTTAAGTCTCAAAACAGTCTTCGCTAAACGAAAGCCACAGACAAACACACGGCTGAAGAACGATGAAAGCACCGATTAGAAGCAAATAACTACACTACCTATTGGGATAAACAACAATGAAGATTCGCATAACTGAAGGTAAAAAAAAAAAAGCAGTGTGTAATTAAACTTTCGAGTAGGTAAACAATTCAAGCAACAAACGAGCAGGAATGCAATTAAACTCACTAGATGGAATAAAATGAAACTTGCTCCGAGAGAAGAATAAACTTTCGAAAACTAATGAAAAAGCTGATACTATCAGCAGGTATCAGGGTAACGTGGTAAGTAATAAAACTGATATGGTTTACAATGAAATTTTTTAAGAGAATAAATACCCTTTGGTTTATCGCCTCAGAGCGGAAGCCTTCTCGTAAAGCGATTCGGACATCATACTTTGTAAAATCCCTTACTGTAAACCCATCTGGAAACTCGATCCGCTCGGAATGGAATAGACAAACCTTTGTTACTTTCTCTTTTGATTAGAATCCTTGCAGTTATTCCAGTGTCACAAGAGAGATCAGATGCAGTAGATTACGACTGTGTATTATTTACATAAGCGAGAAAAATGATCCTTTTTCATTTTTAAGAGGAACCTTGACTGATAAAACTATTTCTCTACGGCAAATAATTTTCAAAATTATATTTTTGTGAGAGAAACTATAAAATAACTTGCCATTACGAATCTCTCTCTCTCTCTCGTTAATATTATACTTGCTATAACATCTATTTCACAATATTTTTTATTCCACTTTCCATGACAGAAGACACGAATTTGATTGTGTCAATGAAAGCAACCTTATGGCAGCTTCCGTATCTGAATCAGAATCTTTTGTCGCCTTCAGATTTTATTTATTTATTTATTTGACTTTACGCATTGAATTTCGGGAAGATATATCCTGTCTTTTATTTCCTTGAGATGTAGATTCAAATTTATTTGGAATTTGGTTTTCCTTGGGAATGTGATGCAATGATGCACCTATTTATCCCATATTATTTATATATATAATAATGAAGCACAATGGGAACACGTTACAAAAGCATACTCCTGTCGTAATTATATCATAGAAGGGATAATTACCTTATTAATGTCCATATCTGTTGTTGAATAATCATAATAAAAGAAAGAGCGACAGCAGAGGCCAAATAACTTTGGAAAACACGCAAAGCAGTGTAGTTAGGGGATTTGCATTTGAGGATGGATGGTGACTGTATCAGATCTTTCCCATACATAGCAAACTGACGAAGATAAATTCTCTTTTATTAAATTTCCAGTTAAGTATTTAATAATTCAAGTTCATTCTCTCAGTATTTAAATTTTTTTCAGCCGTTACGCTACTTTCCCGTGAACAGCAAAGAAATATTTTTAAATAAATGTTAACACAAGTCAATAATCTTTTAACGATTGTTATTCTTAATCCTCCATAAACTGAAAACAAATACTAAACATTTACAAGTGGTACACATAGCTAAAGCGATCTCAATACGGGAATATATTCCCGGATGAGAAAAACATAGATTTCTCAGAGAATTAGGAGGTAACTCACCTCCAAGCCAACATATCCCCTTATTCTCTCTTCTCTCAGACACGGAGGATAGTGTCTTCAGATCAAAGGAGGTCATGGCTAGCCCGCAATTTCTCTCTCTCTCTCTCTCTCAGTCAATCTACTCAAAAGATACTCCATAAAAAGATTACAAGAATTTAGATTTTTTAATATATTTTGAGGATTAAATGTAAAAGAAACGTGCAAACTGACAAATTATAGAAAAGAGACTTATTTTCCAGAACTGATGAAAATCTCAGCTCAATTTTATAGAAATTCCTAAATATTACGAGAGTTAAAATCTCCAAATTACGCACACATGTGAAAAGTGAAGCACTTGGTAAAATTAAGTAAAAATCAGACACATCTAAATTTGTTTGGCGTGAAATAATTCAGAACTGCAGAGATAGAAGTAACAACGGCCACGTCCTTCAGAATTAACGTCTTTACCCGTACGATCGAAGTATGTTTCCCCAAAAGTTCTCAAAGCTCGATGGACAGGTACTCGAATGGTGACATAAATTAAGCGATCCTGAATGCATATCATTTGCAGTGCAGATCTGCACTCCCATCACCGGTCAAGAAAATAAATAGAGCAATTCAACACCATAAAAGAAGATGACAAAAATGCGCATACTACACTTCTACCTTATATTATCGAAGGCATTCAGCGCTACTTGATAGAATTACAAATGGGTTACTGAAAAATGGTGGTTAGGTAAACGTCGTCTGTCTGACTGTCAGAGAAAAGTTAAGTATACCGGACCACTGAAATCTCCTCTGGACCGAGATTAGAGATGTCCTACAGTTTATTGTGGAATCAACCACATTAGAGAGAAAAGAGTTAATTCTACATTTGTTTGTTGACTTAGATATCGACCCGTGCAATGAGGAACTGATATACTGTTTGTTTGTTAAATGAGTTATAATCATCTAATATAAGTAATTACATATCAGAAGGAATACAGTGATTGTTTTTCGATCAAATCAAACAAGAAAATTTATAGAAAATAAAGTTGTCCGTACAGGTTAGCAATCGTGTATATAGATAACTGTCTGCAATTTAACCGTTATGTGAGAAGTTTTCAAGAAAATGAATAAAACAATAAGTAAGTAAACATGTATCAGTCAGGAAGTTATCACGGTATTCAAAGAAATGCTGTGCGGAGGAAATGAAACATGGATTCCTTTTTTTAGAGTAAACCTCACTTTCGATGATGAAGACACAAAGGTGTCTGGTTTGTTGCAAAATCCAAGTCCAGGCCAAATATGGAAATTTATCTACTGAGGAGATGATGAAGAAACAAGAGAAGACAGAATAAATAAGTAGGGTTTCAGAGATGATAAAATGGTTAATGAACTAGGTGTGGAATGGCTTATGATTACTGATGATTCGGTGATATTTTTTATAATGAAGGGATCTACAGGGTTTTGATCCTGTTTATCAATCTGTTGGCTTGTAATGTTTATATATATATATATATATATATATATATATATATATATATATATATATATATGTGTATATACATATATTGATAACCTATGGCTTGTAATGGTTACATATACATATATATATATATGTGTATATATATAGCCTTAACTCAACCTGCTGGCTTGTAATGATTATATGTAATATATATAAATATATATATTTATATATATACACTGTATGTATGTATATATATACATATATATAAGGGAATCGATTCTGTAATCGAAATAACTAAATATCTTAATAAACGCAAAAGGGCAAAATAGAAAATACCGATGATAATCGAGACAGAGAGAAGGCAGAAAAAAAGCGATAACGAATTGAGTAATCCCAGACGCTGAAGCCGACCGACCGGCACCTATAAGAAATATGTTTTGTTTCTCGTATGTACAAAATATGTGGTCAGCACTTTTAGTGAATCTTCCACTGGAGGTCAGAAGTTAATCGAAATAAGAACGCCATGAGAGCCTTCCCGAGGCAGATGGTCATGATTCATATGTCCAGAAAGACCGTTATATATAGAGAGAGACTTTTGTACCAGAAGGCAGTGAGAAATAGATTATCGAGGGAGAGAGACAGACTGAGTGGTGACAGCGGGAAGTGTCTGCGACAGTGGCGCACTCAAAACCATGAACAGAAACGAAGTCCGCATCTTAAGATTTAGAACTTTTATTGTGCCTCTCTCTCAGATCAGTGACAGTCAGACTCGGTTTCCAACACCCAGAAATAACCCAGGCGGAAATTATAATCTAATGAGGGGATGAATAAAATTGAGAAATTAAACAATCTAAATTAATCTCCTAAAGTGATAATTCCTTGTCGCACAAAAATAACTCTTTAATGAAAAATTAAGAATTTTGTGAAATTGTTCCCACGGAATTTACATTCCAATCTGAAACAAGAGAAGCCTCCCGGACACATCTACCTTAGAACCTGATTGGAAGAAGGCAATCTAGAGAAAAAAAAATATATTATATATATATATATTTGTATATGTGTGTGAGAGAGGGGTGGGTGGTGTATTAATATCAGATGGCCAGTGAAAATAAGTTAATGAACCAGAAGATTTTAGATATGAGATAAAAATACAAATCTACTCAATAATTAAAATTATGAGGAACTTTTTCGTGCGTTGTCCTAACCTTTTCAAATGGCAAGATCTCTTCACAGAGTTATATTAAACCGAACAGAGGCGAGAGAAGGCTTAGCCAGATAGAATTTGGACCCACCCGGACCACATTACGTCCTTAGACTAAAGGAATGTAATGAAAGCTCTCTCCGGCTTCTAGCCTCTGTCTGTCTGCAGGCCTATGTCTCTGTCTGTCTGTCTGTCTGTCTCTCTCTCTCTCTCTCTCTCTCTCTCTCTCTGTATGTCTGTCGTTCTCTCTTTCTCTGTCTGTCTCTCTCTGTCTGTCTGTCTGTCTCTCTCTGTCTGTCTGTCTGTCTATGTCTGTCGTTCTCTCTCTCTCTCTCTCTCTCTCTCTCTCTCTCTCTCTCTCTCTCTCTCTCTCTCTCTGTCTGTCTGTCCCTGTCTTTCGCTACACTTGCAACTGCTAACTACCAAAATCTCTTTTGCTCACGACTTCCTCTTTGGAAGCTTTCCTCTCCTGAAAGAAACTTTCTACCTTAAGGTCTTGGGCGTATTTCGCATTCGCTTTTGGAGCTCGAGACCTTGATGGTAGCCTATATGCAATTCTCCATGTGCTTGCACTTTCTCTGTTATACTTATGTTGGCCACTACTAGTATTAGTGTTTTTTTTATATAATTTAAGCCTTTAACACAATTTATCTTTATTGGTGGGTGTATTTTTAATATTCGAGTTTAATAATAATAATAATAATAATAATAATAATAATAATAATAATAATAATAATAATAATAATAATAATAATAATAATTCTGTTGGACGTACTCAAAATAGAGCCACTTGCATAACAGTAATTTTCTCCTTCACAGCAAGAATGACCTGAGTGTGATAGTTCGATCCCGATGTTAGGTAAAAAATTGCTTATAACAATTTTCTTAATATTAATGGCATGTGTATTTTTTTATCCCTGTATTTCCAATGGAGAGCCAAACCTTCGGCCCGAAATAGCGATATCAAATATCGATGGAATCGTCACGGAGCAGCGGTCAGAATATACATGATTGGCGGTCATCGCGTTACCTTAGAGCTAATAATAATAGCGATGACAGCGAAAATTTCTGTTTTATTTCCTTAATAAACTCGTTAAACTTCTCTTAAATACGACAACTTGTTCCTGTTGGGATCATTAAGAGATTTGATATGATTTTAGGTTTACAAACTAAGCAAATTGCAAGCAAACTGAATGTGATTCTGTTCAGCTTCCACGGTAACCTGTTGCCCTAGGTCAGTGAACTATTCTTCCACGACGATGAATTAACAGTTGATTTGGCCTGTATAGGCATGATAAAAGACATTAGGCATGACAAAAGACATTACAATGAAATACGTTTATATTTATAAACTTTCAGTAATTACTTGTAATTAAGAAATAATCTTTTAATTAATAAATTCATACTATAGTAAACAGATAAAGCAAGGAAAGTCCAACCGTTCTCATTCCTAAACACAAAAAACCGTTGAAAACAAAGATGAGGTAAATTGTATGCAAAGCTTTGATTTTCCAGGAGTCTGAGAAACTTTTGGAAATTTTAAGACTACTGCTAACTTCAAAGCGTCATCGTGTTGTATAAGTTTAACGCCAATAGCAGCAGCGTGTTTTTGGGATGGGATGGGGCAGTCCTTTTCAGTAATCTCGCAGCAGAAACACGGGAGATCCCAAATGTAGGTCACAAGTGTGCTGTTTCTTACTGTGAAGCTTAAAACGATTTCTCGGAGCTCTTGGGTTCTTCTGAATAGAACAGCAGAGTTACCCGAATTCAAAATTCTTCGTGCACCAATGGAACTAAAATTTACTGAAAATATGATGTTGCTGTTTGTGTGTTTTCCAATGATCTCTTTGGAAAAACCGTGCTGTAAATTCAGCCTAATTCAAATGAACGTCGCACTCAGTGATACACAGAAATAGAGCAAAAAATTAAACCAAGCTAAAAGAACATGGTACTTTAAATGTGATTACTACACTTAGAGGTTTTTAGGAACTGATGGCGGTGATACAATGGTTTTAATTTTTTTGTCTACAAAATGTGTTACTGACAAAACTGATAGTCTTGAGGTAATACTCTACTTATTGCACTAGAAAAGGAGGTAGCAATAATGTTTTGGGTATGTTTACTGATTTATGCATGTCGCATTTAAAAATCAGCAGAGATCCGAACAAGTTTATGTCATTAAAAAATTAAGCTCTTATGCAAGCATTGCTTGTTATTTGTAGCTTATAATATTATTGCATTTTTCCTCTTAAGCAAACGGAAAGCCAAAGCAGTATGCAATTTTGAAATTGATCATTTTCTTGAAATATTTAAAGAAATCAGTCCTAAAATAAAATCACTTACTTCACTAAAGGGCCGATGTCATATGTTGAACAGGATAACCTGAGGACAATATTTTTAGCAGAAGGATTTCTGTTGAACATATATTGAAAGAAAGTTTTCAATCCAACTGTGAAATTACAAGAAAATGCCATGGAGTTAAAACTTACGTATTCCATAAATTACTTGAATCTTTATAAGGGCACCGGGAAAGGGAAATCAGGACATGCATGATTTATGAATGAACCAAAGCAACTGCATATGTTACCAACGCTTATGCTGAACTCAGCTGCATTTCAATAGGAGTTTTAAAAGATCATTCATTTTTGCGAGGACGATTTTGGTGTTATTTTGATGGACATAATTTCAATTTCCTGCACAAGACTGTATCAAATAAACATTCTTAACTGTTCGGAACATCCACCCGAATACTGTCACATATGTTACGGGCAAAAAAACAAGTGTATGAATAAGACCACAGTGTGCTCTCGTCAGTCACAATTTTCTAGCAATATCTTTGCGAAGCCCTGCTTCTATCTATCGACATTCATTTTGTGGTTTCAGTTTTACAAGAAGACACCGACAATCAATATACTTATGGAAATTGGTATATATGTTACAGCAAATATGTGAAATTTCACGAGATCCCTAGGGAATATGTGAAATGACCAATTCGCTTAGGAACATTTGATCGCCGAGGGCTATTACTAAACACGGCAAAATAGTGATTCATCTACACTGTTTTGCTGTGTTTAGTACTATCCCCTGGGGGGTGAAACGTGTTTCGCCGTGTTTAGCTATTACTAGCCGCTGGGTGATCAAATTGATAAATCACTGTTTCGCCGTGTTTCGCACTAGCCCTCGGGATCAAATGTTCCTAAGCGAATTGGTCATTTCACATATTCCCTAGGGATCTCGTGAAATCCCTGATTTCACACATTTACTGTAACATATACATGACACAGAGAACAAGTTTTTTCCTTAGCGCTCTCACTGAGATGCAACGTTTGAAGCAAGTAGAAGGACTTCATCAAGACAAAGATTCTTTTGGAATAAGATATACTACCATGAATTCTGCCACTGAAAATGTTTGATATAAATGTCAGGAATAGGTTAATCCTTTTACTTCAGAACTGTGAAATGGCTTTCCTGCCGGACAGTATTACTTATGTAACGTAACGGTTCTGTTAGTTGCGTTGGTGAATGTAATGCTTTTGCTGCCTTGCTCTCTCCTTGCATGAATTGTCGCTCTGACCAATATGTAAATTAACACAACTGTCACAAAGCGATAGGTAGGCCCCTTCCTTCTTCTGCCTTTTATGGGTATTTTGTGTCTAGTTACATTCTTCTTAATGTTGTTATTCCAATTCCCAGCTAATTTTATATTTTTCAGTTTTTTGTTCTATGGTAAAGTTAAGCTGTTTTGCAGATGAAGAAAAATGTATGAAAAAATAAATTATATTTGAACCTGTTTAATTCGGGTTTCCAGCTGACTTGATAGTTAAACGACATTTAATTGAGCAGAATCTTCCGCTTGATGGCGCCAGAGCGTCATCATCTGTAGTATATGACAAGCAACTGATAATTCTGACCTGTCCATTTTCTGAACTGTTCATTGAACGATATACGAGTATATATTTTTCTTTTCACCATCAAGCAGTCCATCATTAGGGAGTGGCTCCCAAGAAAAAGGATACAAAGAAAAATGGTAAATATAAAAATTATAAAAAATAATAAAATAAAAATTTCTATAAAAAATAAACATAAAGATACTGAAAATAAAAGAATGTAAATTACCATGAAAATTCTCCCCATAAAAGAAATGACAGAAACCAGAACCACCGTAAACTTCTGAAATCTTCGGTGATGCCTAAACGCAAAAAAAAAAAAAAAAAAAAAAAAATCCACACCACTATCTGCTTTAAACTCCTACAGCGAATTCTCACTGAATGCGCACTGGACATCCATCCACACTGCACCTTTCACCTCTGTCAACGAATGTTGAGGCCACTTATATATATATATATATATATATATATATATATATATATATATATATATATATATATATATATATATATATATATATATATATATATTGAAACTTTTTTTCATGTGCCCTCTGACTAGCTCAAGTGGAAAGGTTGAAATAAACAAGTAATTTGACCTATGGAGAGATATAGATCAAATGTAATAAAAGTAAAAGAAAGACAAATGCTTAACAAATAGTACGATAGCAGACAACCAAATTACAGAAAAATATATACGATAATATGAAAGCACAAACAACATAGAACCACTTCAATACACTTTGGTTAGGTGCAAGAACTGTGGCGATTGAACACACTAGTTACTTCAATAAAAAAAAAAAATCGTGGTTAGGTGCACGCACACGAATCCGAGATGAAACTATGGAGTCATTGCGAATAAACTTCGCAAACTCGAAAACTCAACGGGACGTCGTCCTTCGCTCTTCGACAAAGATGCCAAAAACCTGGTGGCTTGCTGACGAGCATCCAACGTCAAGATCTGAAGAAAAACGAATCGTTTAACGAGTGACCGATCGTCTGTTGTTAAACCGGTCCGATATTTCACGTGAATGTCTTCCTCAGCAAATACTTGTATTCAGTTTTGATGAGGGTCTCGATGGGTCTTTTATCGTATTCCACCTTTCATGGCAATCCGTTCCTTGGTTATTTTATTTTTCAGCTCCACCTCCTCATTTTTCTTTAATACTTTCCAGAAAAAAGTTAAGTATGCCTTAGTTTAACCAGACCACTGAGCTGATGAACAGCTCTCTTAGAGCTGGTCCGAAGGATTAGATTTATTTTACGTGGCTAAGAACCAACTGGTTACCTAGCAACGGGACCTACAGCTTATTGTGGAATCCGAACCACATTACGACGAGAAATGAATTTCTATCACCAGAAATAAATTCCTCTAATTCTTCATTGGCCGGTCGGAGAGTCGAACGCTGGGCCAACAGCGTGCCAGCCGAGAGCTCTACCCACCCCTCCAACGAAGAACTAATACTTTCCAGAGCTATTCGAGTAATACATAAAGCGAATGGAATCGTATATCATCCAGTTAAATGTCATTATTTATGCATCTCACATGTAATAAAGTTTCACTTATGCAGAACCATTTTCTATCATCTCTTCAATCTTTAATTGAAATGGGTTATGACCAAACTCAAAATATTTTACAAACATATCCCTAACACTATTACGATTTGTTAATCACTTTCCCTTAAAACTAACTTTCAGACGAATATTTCTGTTTACCCGAATCTCTCTCTCTCTCTCTCTCCTCACTTTGTAAAACAGAATCACTGTGAATGAAATAGTTAACGTGACCACCGCCCTAATTGCTGGCAAACTCTCGTTATTAACATTTTCCTCTGTATAACAAGTTGAATTTCCATGTAAAAGTCAATCATGACATGTCCTCTTCAGGAAGCTTTTATCCGTGGTATTATTTCTTTCTCATGGGTATATATATATATATATATATATATATATATATATATATATATATATATATATATATATATATATATATATATATATATATATATATATATATATATATATATATAGATATATATATATATATATATATATATAAATATATATATAAATATATATACACATATACATACACAGTATATAATTATATATATATATATATATATATATATATATATATATATATATATATATATATATATATATATATATATATACATGAGTATACATAAAAATATATTATTATATATATGTATATGTTACAGTCAACATGCGTAATCAGTCATTACGCGAATTGCCTGAAATTTCAGTCAGATAGCGAAATGCAATTAGGGGACATTTGATCCCCAGAGCTAGTACTAAACACGGCGAAATATATTTGACCCCAGGGGCTTAGTACTAAACACGGCGAAACAGTGTAGGTGACTCACTGTTTCGCCGTGTTTAGTACTAGCTCCTGGGGGATCAAATGTCCCCTAAGTGCATTTCGCTAACTGACTGAAATTTCAGGCACCGCGTAATGACTGATTACGCATGTTGACTGTAACATATATATATATATATATATATATATATATATATATATATATATATATATATATATATATATATATATATATATATATATATATACATACATGTGATTTAACATTTAAGACGTTTCCTTAAAATAAAGTGGCCATAGCAACATCCATCCCTAAATTGCTAAATCTTTGACAAAATCCTTGAGAAGGAAACTGCATCAATGGCTGCTTCATATGCCAACGATCAAGACTTGTGTCTAACACTTTCGAGGACTTTGTCGCCTCCGTCATCGTAACACTTCCAAAATGAATGCTCTTTTCACCAAGTTTAAACTTCACTGCTGTAGAGGAGACTTAGCTTACCAATCCCTTCATACTCGTATTCTAACGTTGACTTCCATGTACACACCTTGCTTAACCTGCTTTAGCAATTACCTTTCCTCTAACCTCATACATCACTCAAAATATGTGCTAACAAATTCCTACGAAATCACTGCTCTCAGTCTTCCTCTTTAAATGAGCATAAATTACTCCATATACCTGGTTCCCTCTCACCCTCAACAATGCTGATGCTCCCAACATTTACAATGGAATAACCATTAAAGAAACAGTAAGCTTCATTCTGAATTATTTTTCAGATATACTACAACATTTTAACCAGATTACTCATCTCGATTTGATCGATATTCAAAGTGGAAATGCGTAAATTCAAATACTCTGATTTCAAGGATCTTGACAAACTTTTCATATTAAAAGAAATTGATCAAAGACATAAGTGATATACCTGGGAAAGTAGAAACAGCCTGTTTTAAGAAAAAATTGTTTTCAGGTCTGACAATATAAATGATTTTTGTGTGGGCACCAAACTGAATTGTTTCGCTTCCAGAATTTTAAAATTTTCGACAACGAATACTGACGGCAAGAAACAAGGCTACAGTTTCAGCCACAGCTCTTAACAGTAAGCGAGCATATACCTCTTTGTATTGAATACTCTTTTGAATCTATAATATTTCCCAACACTGTGTTTTGTCCATAGTTTTCATTTTACCATTAGCTTAAGAGTTGACTGTTCAATCATGCAACTGGATATCTTATCGACATACCAAGCAAGTTTTTAGGCTAAAATGTTCTGATTTTATACTCGATTTTTCAGACAGCCCTGATGATGGGAGTGGATTCCTAAAACTTTGGTGTAAGTAAATTACAGTGGTGACTGCCAGTCTTTTTGCCTCCTGTTCATAAAAAGGATGACGAATTGATTACTAAAATATAGATTACGGAGGAGCTGCAATATTAGCAGCCCAAGTAGTCTGAAAGTGTTACGACAAAAAGTTAAAATTCGTCACTTTCTCTTGAAAATCAAGGAGGGCAAAATGAGGTGGAGACAGAACAGAATGAGTGAAGGGAGTAAGAAAACGATGGGATATAAATAAGAAAACGATGGGATTTCAGTGTTTCACATCTCTATCTAGATGGAGCCGTTTTTCTATAGGGATACAAAATCCTTTTTCCTTTTTTCTCAAGTTACCACCGATTATTCTGCTGGTTTTGAGTCTCTCTGGCTATTTTGAGAAAGAGGCATCAAATTACCAACAGAATTTAACGTAAAATATTGCTTCCCTTCTAGAAAACACGTAACGAAGCATTCTCTCTCTCTCTCTCTCTCTCTCTCTCTCTCTCTCTCTCTCTCTGTTCCTCGTTGGGGGAGTGGGTTCCGTTATCAGCTAGCACTCTGCTGGCCGCGAGTTCGAATCTCCGACCGGCCAATGAAGAATAAGAGGAATTTATTTCTGGTGATAGAAATTCATTTCTTGCCATAATGCGGTTCGGATTCCACAATAAGCTGTAGGTCCCGTTGCTAGGTAACCAATTGGTTCTTAGCCACGTAAAATAAATCTAATCCTTCGGGCCAGCCCTCTCTGGGAGAGCTGTTAATCAGCTCAGTGGTCTGGTTAAACTAAGGTATACTTAACTTTTTTTTCTCTCTCTCTCTCTCTCTCTCTCTCTTCAAGAAAGATAAAATGAAAAACACGGACTGGACAACCAGAAATCTACTCCTAAGAAATGAGTATTGTTTTCCTTTGACTGAAGTGACTTTTGGGACGGAATGACCGAAGACAACAGGACCATTCGAGGAACAAAATGACCTCTTTCCACACAGAACTTTTTCCATTCCGCTAATAGAGACGCTTCTCTGATTTGTGTTCTTATTTTCTTTGCTTCCTTACGGTGAAGTGGAAGAGGGCGCAGTTATTGGAAGGAACCGGTAAAGAAAAGAATAAAGAAATAACGATTTTTCTGGTTAATTTTATGGCTCAAATCTTAACTCCTCTAAGTCGATTTATCTAGATACTTGACAGTGTACATAAGTCATACATGACATATGTTACATGTGTAGCTGGTTGTAAAATGTTAAATACATCTGAATATGCTAAAACTCTCATAGGAAATGCTAATGTTGAAGATGAATGAGTCATTAACATGGTAACGTTAAAATTAATCCCAAATAAAGTAAAGAGATACCCCTTGAATTTATTAAGAATGTATTAGCCCTTCACGTAACAGAAAATCAATTAAAACATGGGCTTCGTAATAAAAAAAATAATTTAAAACACAATGGTGATATTCTTCGTAGTTATTCTAATTATGATAGAACATATAGGAAATTACGACTTATTACACAAAAACGATTCAAAAGATTTATTTTTAAATTAAGAAGCATGAGTGATTATTAGCGAAAATATAAGCATGAAAAAATTACAAATCAGTGAGTATGGACGTGATTGACAGTCAAAGTACAAATTATCCACGACATCGCCAATAAAATGTAATATTTGGCCTATTTTTCTTAGGTTAATTTATTTCTTCTGTGGAATGGGTGACATCGACAACAAACTAATTTTCAGAAACGAGGACAAAATAAACCGGTTCTACAAAACTCTGAAAGATAATAAAACGATAGACCAAACAACCAACGAAAATCTTTATGTAACAGGTTCCTCATTAGATGTTATGTATAGTTTAACAAAAATACACAAGAAAGACCATTTCTTTCATCCTACACTACACCAGGTTATAAAATAGCTAAATTCTTGACACCTCTACTAGAGAATATTTTCAATAATGAATATAATATAACCAACTCTTGATTTTAATAGCCGTATTTTATGCCAAGACTCTGACCTAACCATGACAAGCTTCGATATTGAGGCACTTTGCACTAATATACCTGTGGAGGAAACTATTTACTTTATTTTAGATACTATTTTTACAGAAGACAATACAATTTATAATGGCTTTAAACGTGATGATTTTAGAAAATTGTTAGAATTAGCAGTGCGGGACGCTGCTTTCATTTTTAATGGACATGTTTATTTGCAAATAGAGGGTGTGGGTATGGGCAACCCTCTAAGTTGCACATTCGCCAATATTTTTACGCTCAGATTTCAAAGGGAACTGCTGGACATATTATTGCACTTCATCTTTTTAACCACTTTTTTTATCGGAGGTATGTACAGTAGGTGACACTTTTTGTCTTGTTTAAAGATAGGCATCATATGAATCCTTTTTACAGTATGCCAACTCTAAACATCAAAACATGAAATTTACCTGTGAATTAGAAGAAAATAGACAATTAGCACCTACAGGAAAACTTTTACCGGCCTTGGCCTGAATTTTTACAGTTTTTGCTTTTATAATTTTAAATTGAATGTTTTATCCACACTCCTCCACAGGGCTATAAACCTAGCATCGAGCTGGAACTATTCCATGATGAAATAAAACTTCTTGAGGGATTTTTTTTTTTTATACAAACTGTTATCCATCGGAAATATTTTAAATATGTCAAGAAAACTATCAATAACTTTTTTCATCCACCAGGTGCAGTGCACTTAGCACAGAACCTAAGATATTACGTCAGATTACCTCACATACATGATAGGAAGTTTTTACCCTCTCTTAAGAAAATTTTAAATCACCACTTTCCAGCAGTTGATTCCAGATTCACTTGGGCGAGTCCTAGAACTATCAGTGGCATCCTGAACCGCACAGAGAAGTTGCCCTCCTTGATGCAATCAAATATCAGGGCAGCAAGTTATCGACCCAGAACAATCAAATATCAGGAATCACACTAGAATCTGTAAGAAAGACAAAAATTATAATAACTTGAAGGTCATTATGACATTACCAGATGAACACCGCCTCCTCGTTCTTGAAAGTTTGGCAATTACGAAACTGGTACCATCAATTAACAACCATACCACCTCAGTACCTTTGTATATAGCATAAAGCCACGTCGCTATGGTATTTGCCTCTTATTGACTTTTCCACCGTCCTGACACGAACAGCAGGACTCCGCTTGAGCAAGGCGTTTTCCCCGTTCTTAGAGATTGTTCATTTTACTCAGAAAAGTTTTAATTGTTTTCCATACTCTCATAAACATTCGTTCTGTTTACAAGGTATTTCTCATTGCTGTGACATCACCAGTGACGAATTTTAAATCTGACCTACACACACAAATAAGTATGAAAGATTGGGACCAGCCTAGTTTATCTACCTGCATTGATACACATTGTAAGGGAATCTGTTGGCTCAATTATCTTTTCAAATATTCAGATCTTTTTATGAGGAACCTTTTTCTAAAGCAAAACCGTTGCAGATAAACTGCAGTTTTCTTTGTTTCACCTATTCATTTCTGTCAAGATGACCCAGTGACGACTTGATGTGTAGCCGAAATGGCTGTGGACGAGATGACTCAGTGACGACTTGATATGTGGCCAAATTGGCTGTGGTCAAGATGACTCAGTGACGACTTGATATGTGGCCAAATGGCTGTGGTCAAGACGACTCTTATGTCCGAAATAGCTTGGGGCCGTTATGGCTTGTAAAGAAGAATACTGCTTATAACACCTTCCCAAACTAACCCACCTCTCTCTCTCTCTCTCTCTCTCTCTGCCACATCTTTACAGAGTACTGCGGCAAGTGTCTGGATTCAGCAGACCTACTTACTGATACACGCGTCGGAATAATGAAATGATTGAAGTGGTCAATCGTTGTCATGTATTTGGTATTCACTCCGTCATCTGATGAGTCTTTTGAGATGCCTAGTTCTGTTGGCGGAAGCATAAGAAAACTATGGGCTATTTCCCAGTCAAATGAGAGAGAGAGAGAGAGAGAGAGAGAGAGAGAGAGAGAGAGAGAGAGAGAGAGAGAGAGAGAGAGAGAGAGAGAGAGAGAGAGAGAGAGATATGGGGTTAGGATGATTTGTAACCATAAATGACGGCCGCTACTTCCTCACACTAACGTTTCCCTGATTTGTTGCAGATTCGTTGCTCGCTCTCTCGGAGAAACTGATTGCTCTTGGATTACAAGGGACTTATTACGCATGTTTGACAATATATCTGCTTTTAACATTCAGCTTGTAAAAGAAGGAAAGAACGATCATTTTAGAAAATCTTTGAAATTCTTAGTATATAATGATGTTATCCTTTATTGCTGTTGACTGGTGGCCCACTGATGTTTTAACGCTTACCAGAATTAAAATCTTTCTTATGCCATCTATAAATATTTTCTAAAGACTTCGTTCTTTATTTAAACCCTACTTTAATTTAATTTAATGTACTAACGCACCTAAGACTGTTACCCTTATCGTAAATGGAAGCAGACTTTCATAAAATCAAAAAAATTTTCTTATCATTGTTTATTACCTATTTCATATCAGGGATTTCTGTCTATACAACTGCGTTGAGGTTGGATAAAAAATGGGACACGTGTTAGCAAGCTTGTCCAACGTACTAACTGAAATCTTTCAGATGCATAAAAAAACAAGTTAAAAGTGAGCAGAAGTTTCTTCGGCGCAATCGAGCTTTCTGTACAGCTGCGTATAATCAAGGTCACCGAAAGCAGATCTATCTTTCGGTGGTCTCAGCATAATGCTGTATGAGCCGCGGCCCATGAAACTTTAATCACGGCCCGGTGGTGGCCAATCCTATATCGTTGCCAGAAGCACGATTATGGCTAGTTTTAACCTCAAATAACATAAAAACTACTGAGGCTAGAGGTCTGTAATTTGGTATGTTTGATGATTAGAGGGTGGATGATCAACACACCAATTTGCTGACCTCTAGCCTCAAGAGATTTCAAGATCTGAGGGCGGACAGAAAAGTGCGGACAGAATAAAGTGCAGATGGACAGACAAAGCCGGCACAACGGTTTTCTTTTACAGAAAACTAATAAAGAATGTGGTGAAATCCTTTTGTTACGAATTCGCAATAACCCACTGTTGAATATTTGCTAAAACGTTTACAACGCGTAACTACACTTATATACCATAAATGTTTCTTAAATTTTGCCTAACTGTATAAAGCCACCATTTCATTTATGAAAGACTACGTTGATTTTTGCGCTACACAGCAGCAGCTCAGCAATCTCCCCACAAAGAGCTTGGAATGAGAACCATCGGAGTGACATGAAGTGATTTCCTGAATAAGATGGAATTTGAAATGGGGATATGTTTGATGGTGTACAAGGGGACAAACACACGCACGCACACACACGGGGGGGGGAGAGAGAGAGAGAGAGAGAGAGAGAGAGAGAGAGAGAGAGAGAGAGAGAGAGAGAGAGAATGCTACATAATCCCAGAAGCACTGAAGGTGCAATCTCATTGGCTGGTTCTTCGGATGTGCTTCCTTGTCAGGTCATTGCGGCCACTGACTTTCATATATCACACTCGGAGAGATTTTCTCATTCACCTGGAAACTGGAAAAGTTTAATGATCTTTTCCAAAGCAAAATAAAAGAGAAATTAATGAATGTCATTACCACCCATTAATTCTTAACGACCATCGTATTTTGTGTAGTGGTAATGTAGACTTAACGGAATGGGAACCAGAGCATGATCAGGACATTCGGTGCTAATGGATATGTAACGGCAGGTTAGATCACGACGTCTCAAGCTTCTATAATGCTTTTTTATCACACTATCTCTAGTAGTTGTGAGAATGACTGAACAAAGCAATTCAGTATTGTCCTCTCGAAAAGGAAAGGGAACTGTCGTCTTTAGTTTTCCAGTATTAGAGGAATGAAAATGATTATATTAATTTTGTAGCACAACCAGGAGAAATCTCCGAAAAGGACGAGAGAGAGAGAGAGAGAGAGAGAGAGAGAGAGAGAGAGAGAGAGAGAGAGAGAGAGAGAGGTCCCATCTTTCTGAGAAGATCCTCATCTCAATCGAGTCCGAAGTCTTGCTTTAGGCCTCCAACAACCAGCCTTCAGTCTTCGAGATACTACAGTAGGTTGGGCTTTGAGTTAAGGTTTCAGGTGCAAATGTCACTACTGACCAGATGCTTCTGGAAAGCTAAAACAGAGAGGAGGGAGGAGGATGGGATGGAGGAAGGGGGGGGGGGAGAAGGGAAGTGTTTAGTGCAGCATCTTTAGAGAACTGAAGGAAGAGATGCGAAGTTTCACACATTGCAACAATCTTACACCACTCACTTGTAATCTGAATTATAGAAATTAAGTCGTTTTCAGGATTATACTTAATTTTTTTAAACAGATTTCAACAACAATTGAAATTTTTTTAATCGATGCGAGATCTATGTTCTGGTAACAAGCATCAAAATTGACATAAAACTATTTATTTCTTTAACTTCTAATTACATGATCTGAGCAAATCGTTATCCATGTTGAAACAATACTTACCCACTAATGTCAGCAATCAGTTGCTTTTCTACTTTGTAAAATATACTTTCGGCAAATTACACAAATGCATGTACACACAAACACTTACACACACATAAATATAAATACACATTCACACACACAAATATATATATATATATATATATATATATATATATATATATATATATATATATATATATATATACTGTATATATATATATATATATATATATATATATATATATATATATATATATATATATATATATATATTATACATATATATATGGGTGTGTGTGTGTGTGTGTGTGTATATTTTTGCACTTGAGCATGTACTTTAGGAGAGGGAGAGAGAGAGAAAAAGGGATGGTATGTCAGTTATTGCAGCCATTAAAAATCTCATACCTCCGACTCCTCTTACTTTTCTGAAGGCTGAAAGCGTATCCAGAGGGTCCTTCAAGTGTATTCATGTACAACCCCAGTGTACGATAAACATAACTGCCTCGAATTCAAGAAGTAATTGAAGAAAAGATGCACCAAAATGGAATGGAAAGACATGCAGCCATAAAATTTTTTTAAAGAATAACTTGCATTTCTGACGGACTACATTAATTTTATATGATTGCGTTCCATTCCTTTGAGTCTTTTCTCCTAGTAGTTTCAGCCTGTTCTGCCTCGCTTTCAAAAAAAGGTATTTTTTTTATTCCGAATAAAGTTCTTCAAGCCATCCTGCAGGATACATCGATTTATCATATCCTCTGTTTATGGTCTTAAATTTTTTTTAGATTTTTATGATTTTTATTATACTATCCTTTCATCTTTCTGTCTCATCTTCTGATACTTATAAGTCGCTATGGTTCTTAACATTGTGTGGACCTTAGCGCTAAGTCGTTGGTTAGAATGCATATTTTGTTCTGCAAATTAACTTTTGCCTCTGGAAACAGGTAAATTGCAGGCCATAAACAAGCTTTGCTAAATTTTCTTGGCATTGTTAGAAAAAACAACCTGTCCGTCAAAACCTCAGGGAAGAGAGTGACTGTGGAAGGAGCGGGTTCAGGGCAGGCAACTGGATGAAAGATTCCCATGGCACCGCCTCCCTCACTTATCATCCGACCAAATTTTCTTTTTTTTTTTTTTAACCCTCACTCTCATCCTATTCTCTTGTTTGTTGAATTGAACTGAATTGAACTGAATAAAGAATTTAGGCCGAATGCCAAGCACTGGGACCTTGAGGTCATTCAGCGCTGAAACGGAAATTGACAGTAAAAGGTTTGAAAGGTGTAACACGAGGAAAACCTTGCAGTTGCACTATGCGGATAGCAAGAAGGAAGAAAAAGAATATGAAAGGATGTACAGTAAAATGAACGAAAGGGGTTTCAGCTAGGGGCCGAAGGCACGCTGCAAATAACCTTAAGTAATGCCTACAGTGCACCGCATGAGGTGCACTGACTGCACTACCCACTCCCTGCATGTTTTCAGGTTCCATTAGGTTGCGCATGCATTAGTAGGTTGCGCTGTTGGGGATACAACAGAACTTATAGAAAAACAAGCGGATCCGCATAAAATAATTAGCAATGGCCCCTTTAACAAAAATTATCTGTAACAATTATATTTTTTCCAGTCACGACCTCAATTATTATTATTATTATTATTATTATTATTATTATTATTATTATTATTATTATTATTATTATATTTTTCCCTCAAAAAAATTAACCACCAATTTCCTATATACCTTTTATTGACGATATTATACAGAAACTATATAAAATAACGAAGAGCAGAGAGAATAATTGCATGAGAGAGAGAGAGAGAGAGAGAGAGAGAGAGAGAGAGAGAGAGAGAGAGAGAGAGAGAGAGAGAGAGAGAGAATTTACAATGGAGCTTATTTTTTCTAGTGATTATAATTTTTACTCAAAGTAACTTGTATTAAGGTAATTGTTACCACTCTCTCTATCCCTCTAGATGCTATTGGGCTACAGTTCATCCGACGTCTGTGTCTGTGTCAACGTCTTAATCCTGTCCACGTTGACACAGACACTTGGAAACTCTAACCCTTTTGCTTTTACCCACCCAAATACCTTAGACAAACCCCTGATTAACGTCCAACAAAAGCCAGTCCCCAAAGACAAAGGAGTTTACTAAATCCCTTGCCTCGACTGTGACCAATCTTATGTTGGCTTTACAGGCAAATCGCTCCCCAGAGATTATACAGCATAAACGTTCAGTTAAGCACGGACAACAGGGCTCAGCCATTTTTAACCATATAAATAACCATAACCACAGAGTAAACTGGAATATGTCTCGTATAATTTATAGCAGCAATTGTCGGTTCAAAAGCCAGATGGTGGAGTCAGCCTTGATTAAACAAAGAAAAGCAATGAATCTCTCAAGAGGCGCCTGGGATTCAGATATTACAGATGAAATCTTCCTCCAACCAGCGATTAAGAAGGTTAAAGAGAAATTGTTAACTGGAGTGACGTAACGGCTGACCTATGGACTTTCTGGTATAAATAGCGCTTTTCTGTAACTTTTTCTCATTCAGTATCTCCCTGAGGAGAGAGACAGTTTGGTCTCTGAAATATAGCCTTTATTTCCCACATTTTTGGCGTTTTTATGGCTCCTTATATTGGATGGAATTCTTTTTAACACAAAATATTTTAGCCATATATATATATATATATATATATATATATATATATATATATATATATATATATATATATATATATTTATTATATATATATATACATATATATATATATGTATATATATAAATAAATATATATATATATATATATATATATATATATATATATATATATATACATATATATATATACATATATATATATACAGTATATATATATATATATATATATATATATATATATATATATATATATATATATATATATATATATATTATCTAGTCTATCAACGAAATGGCAGCCTGTTGTTCAAGAAATATGTGGGATTCATTACCTACCTACGAATAAAAAGCTATTTTACTATTAGTAGCAATTTTGCCAAGTCACTGGTGAGAAAACGCACCTTCAAAGAAACTTCATGAGCGAAACGCCTCATGAGGACGTCTGACCATCATCACACTGAACCATTACTTCATTTTTTCTTTCCTTTTTGATATTTTTCCTTTCTTTCTTTTATAATGAACATTGGGTGACAGATTTAACATGGCATAAATTCATGGCTGATTTAGTGTTTATCTGTTGCTCAGGAATAGTTTGATATCCACATGCGTAGATACTGACAAACCTCCTTTCATTGTTTGTATATATAAATAAAGAGAAAATTTACTATTTTCTTCATTATAATCTAAGCTTCCATCACAATGCCCACAGTATTATCTTCCTTTATTTTTCCTTAACCTGTTCAATTATGATCTGCATGCTGTCCACGTCATTTGTTTTTATTTAAAGTTTGCAAATTTGACTCTCAGTTCTTCTCAATTTTAACATCTTACGTATTGAAAGGATATTTCTCCTCACGACTTACTTCCAGGCTGCACTGTTCAGCAACCCTTCATTATCAGTCACCTGAACTTTTACTCAAAATAAATGTTAGATTGGACAAAGGATAAGGACTAAGCGATTTTAACCGCGCACTACACAAAACAGACATAGAAAGAGGAAAAGGGAGTTCCGTTTTCATTACAAAGTCATAACTGAATAAAGCGGTCCCTAGAAGTAATCTGTAATGATCTCGATCTTCTTCATTAGTAAAAAAATAAACACAGCATTTTCATTTACCTCGCCCATCTATATGTATATGTATATATATATATATATATATATATATATATATATATATATATATATATATATATATATATATATATATATATATATATATACATACATATATACATGTTAAAATTTTATAAGAAAGTATCATAATGAATAAGAAGAACGCAGTCATACACAAAAGAACTTGAATGATAGAATTTCCATGATAATAAAAACTTGCAAATATATCTCCCAACTTCTTTTACTTGTTCCGAATTTTTTTTCCTGATCTCGTCTGCCTCCTTTCTTTGCCAACCATCCCTATATTCTACAGGTAAGGTAACAATTATATGATAATTAGCCTCCTCTATATCGTGGAAAAAAAACATGACAGAAACTATAAGATGTGTGCAGTTATTCTCTACGGCTGAGACTGAAACTGTCGGCATCGGAATTTAAATCTTATAAATACGAGAATTCTCGTCGAACTGAAATTGGTTTCTTTGGTGGAACTGTTAGATATGTCCGGACGAATTTGTGTCATTCCATGTTTTTTTCACTAGAGGTAGATTTTTTTAACCATGGAAAAGTAGCTTTTGCTAGCAAGGAAAACAAGGACATGAGAACCACATTCCTCTCTCTCTCTCTCTCTCCCCTTAAAATTTGAGCAGGTTAGAAGGGGAAAGGAGTACTTCGTAATCTCATATGAAATTCAGGCTCCCACTGCCGAAGGGCACCTGAATAAGGATCTGTATACTTAATGCTCGTCTTTTTAAATATTGTACTTTCCACTGTTTCTCGCACGTCACGCGTAGGTAAAATCAAACTGAAATACTTTATAAGATAAAATATATATAAATATTTCATCAGAGTTTTTCTTTCCGTTTCTATTGACGTGTTTCAGATGTATAGCCTTGAAATTCATAGGTCTCGTTTCCACAGCAAGTCTCGTTATTCTTTCCTTAAATTCAAGTATTTTGCATCTTTGGGAGAAAGATCGTCTCTTTGGGAAGAAAGATTGTCTCCAGAAGTACAGTGTTCCTCTTTTCTGTGTTCCTTTCTTTTATCCCAAGATTAAGGTTCGTTCGAGGTATAAAGGTAGAGGATAGTAACAGACATAAAACACTTTCGTCCTTACCTAGACACATTTAAAGGCAGAATGAGCAGTTGCAAATGAGGTGCCCTCGACCCTAATACTTGCTGGATTAGTGTTACAGGTTAGGAGAAGCTCTGGGTTCAAGATTTCCCTTGGGGAAGGTTTTTGGGTTGGAAAATTGCTATAGTTTTCCTTTTTTTTCCTTGACTGTACCTCATACTTCTATGAATAATTTCTCATGTGTGGCGGTTGCTAAAAGCACTAACATTTGATATTGTAACTGCCTCTACCAGCCCCATCACCTCTACCAGTGCCCCAATTTCTACTACTACTACTACTACTACTACTACTACTACTACTACTACTACTGCTACTACTACTGCTGCTGCTGCTGCCTACTGTCACTACCATCGACAGCACTCACTGCATTTTCTGTGCGAATCAAATGTCATTGTGTACTTGGCGTTTCATATTTTTCGTAACTGAGCAAAATCTTATTGAAAAAGACCTTAAAAATAGTTATTTTACCTAAACATCACTTATCTTACATTCAATACCTATCCACATGCCTTGACTTTAATTTCACTGATTCAGCACTCAATTTCATGTCGGTGCTTTTAATCAGCTTTTTGAATATATTCTTTAATACAGAATATAAAATGGGAAAGCTGGTTGAAAACAATCGTAAAGATTACAACGAAAATATAAGTAGAGTTCAGTTCTAACGAGCAAGAGCCAACATAGCAAAGGATGACAACAGTATTTGTTATTCACATTAAGAGAAAGAGGCGATTGGTAGGTACAGAAAATTCGGCCTTATGCCAGTAGGGGGCCCATGCATAATGTCGCCCCGTAAGTAAAAGTAAGGTGCGAAAGTGTATAACAAGCTTAATGTGGACCTCGGCAGTCGTCCCATCAAAGAAGGTGGAACACCCTAATGAAAAAAGCTACTCAAAATTTTAGACAGGTTCATTCAGAGCCACGCACCAAAAGTAAACATTTACTAAACTGTATATTTGCAAAAAAAAAAAAAAAATTTATATTACGATTTTTCTTGCGTCATACGCAGTTCATTGAAAAAAAATCCTTGAATAATTATGGACTTGTATGCGTATATAACACTAGTACATAATATTACAAACTGACTTGCTAAAATTCTATGTAAATCTTGACAATAAACGGTTGTACCTAGTAAAATTCAGTAATGTTAGTTTCTTAAAATATTTTAATAAAACAAAATATGTAATGTTTTTAATATGAATAAAAATATAAAACTTAATAACTTGGCACCTACCCAAACTACGTATCAACTCTACGATCAGTCCTCTTTTCACTGAATACTCTCCTTGTAAGTTTCCTTACTTATTTCTATGTCTAAGATTTATGAATCAAATGCCAACAGGAAAGCTTCCAGTTCCAAATAGCCCTTAGTGTTTTTGCGAAGAAATCAACAATTAGAACAGGAAGTCCTGGTATCCTGGGAAAAAGATCCAAATGCTATGAGATATGTCAGAGAGTTATAACAGTTAATGAATTTAAATAACTTTCTATATTTTGAAGTACTATTAAGATTTGATTAAGTATGAATTTTCACCTTCCAGGTTTTCCCCTAAAATTTTAAGTCATAGTATTTTTATATCTTTTTTATGATATCCTTTATATTTTTTTAACGTTATTAGTGATATCATTCAACGAACGCTGAACAACTACTTCAAAAATTATATAAAATAAAAATGCCTATAAAAGTGGAATTCTGAAGACATACTGCTAAATATATAACAACAAATTTAACTCTTAATCCCCATTATAATTATAATTATGATCATTATTATGGTTGCAAGTTTCATTTCGAATGGGAATATCTTAATTGCGAA
Organism: Macrobrachium rosenbergii; assembly: GCF_040412425.1. Lineage (NCBI taxonomy): Eukaryota > Metazoa > Arthropoda > Malacostraca > Decapoda > Palaemonidae > Macrobrachium > Macrobrachium rosenbergii. Next base: position 29,436,494 of record NC_089748.1, read on the forward strand.
GTATTCTCGCCAGCAATCGGAGGTTATTTTGGTATTCACCTCAAAGCGACCGAAAATGAAGTCTTCCGTTTTTGCAGTTTTCCTTTATCTTTTCAGTTAATTGAAATACCTTATTTCGACATCTCCCTCGGGCACTCAGAGAGAGAGAGAGAGAGAGAGAGAGAGAGAGAGAAACTCCCTGAATTCCAGGGACATTTCTGTTTTGTTTCAAATGGTGCCTATTTCACCTGTAAGCCACACACAAATTTTCGCTTTATTTTCTTTTACATTGTTTCAATATTCCTAACTCGATTTATTTACCTTATACTTTAGTATAGTCAAATAGTGGGATGTCAACTATGATGCTAATCGTGTAATTATTATTATTATCACTTCAGGTCATTCATTCCTGTAGAAAAAATCGAAGCTTTTATTCAAGATTTTTGGAATACGACAGTGCCAACTCCATTCTTCAATCATTCAACCCAACTGTCTTATAGAACTTCTTTTCTCCGCTGTAACCATAATGACCATAAAAATAATATTAGTAATATTAGTAGTAGTGCTAGTAGTTGTAGTAGTGGTTTCAATAAAAGAAGAGCAACAAGCAGGTTATTCCAGCAATTCTTCCTTCTTTTCTTTCCCCAGATTCCACTAGAGGTCTTTTAGCGTTTCACTTGGGAAAGAACCTTACGTTTTCAGCCTACCAAGTTGCAAGCAATTATAGTAATCAGATTTGTCTTTGGTCTGACTGGTGTTCGCTTGCTACGAATGTAGTATGATTTTTTTTTTTAAATGATGCTCTTTCCCTTTGGCAAGAGTGGTTGCCAAGGAAAGATAAGACAACTTACACTGCCCTAATTATACCTTGGCTGTTGGATCATGGGCGAACGCCAGTGTCTAAATTTTCCCTATAATCGGTAGCTTTACACACCTAAAAACACATCTACGGCGACATTCGCCTCTTTTCGCGCACTCTCTCGTTTCTTGGGTGATGAAATCTTTTTTATAGGCTCTTTTAATCATATTCCATTCAACTTCATTCTTTCTACATAAATGAACCAGACAAAAAAACTCTGATCTATCATTTTATTTATACTAACCCTTTGATGTCTTTCTATCTCTACAGGTCAGGTCCTTCAATAATTCTTACGTCAGATGTGCTACGTAAACAATTCAATTCTACAACGTTTACACGCTTCCATTTGCATTTAAAATTCGTACTTTCCTTGAATTTAGGAAAGAGGTGGCAACACTCCTTCATACACTCCCTCCTTGGCTTCCATAAACACTCCGAGGGGTTTCCTCATCTTTTGCATTCTACCTCCTATCGTTCTTGCTTCACGTGTTCTTTGACCCACCACATCTTTCATTCTACCTTCTTCCGAAATGTTTGCTCTCAAATATCTGTATAGAACAGAACGGAATATAAAATTTAGGCCAAAAGCCAAGCGCTGGGACTTATGAGGTCACTCAGCGCTGAAACTGAAATTTTCAGTATACGGGTTTGAAATGTGTAACAAGAGGAAAGCCTCACAGTTGCACTATGAATCAATTGTTAGGAGAGGGCGGAATGTAATAAGAAAGGAAGAGATTATGAATGGAGATATAGTTATAAGAATGAAAGGGATTGCAGCTAGGGCCCGAGGGGAACAGCGATTAACCCTAATTAATGCCTACAGTGCAACGAATGAGGTACACTGACGGAGAAATATCTGTATAAATTTCCAGATTCCATTTTTCCACTATGAATATTAACGTCCACTGTTCCATCTTTCCGGCAATATTTTCGGTCATACTGGTGTGCTCGAAAATGGCGGTGAATACAAAGCTACCAAAATGGTGGATTGCCTGTTACCTGCTATTCCGCAGTGCCACCTGATGCCGAAACGTTACTGGTCCAGCAGATGCGTGCTTTTTTTTTTTTTTTTTTTTTTTTTAAGACATCCGGACATGTATCCTTTCTGTGATTCTAACATCATTTTATTTTTAAGATATCTTTTATGTTTAAATACTCACTTTCGACAAATCTTCTGGTCAAAACTAAGAATTGATAATAAACGTCCATTTCTAATTTCTACATGAATAAAACACTACAACTCTATAATATATTGACAATCTGTCTCACAGAGAGACACCGAATTTTATCAAAGTTCCCCTCTGCTTTCTTTTCACTAAGGGCAAAAATATAGCCGACGAATATTTATTTTTATAGGAATGTGTCCCTAAAGATCAGGATTTTTTAGTAACTGGAAACACTGACATGGTTCAAATAAAAAGCTAGACATGTTATTTTTAGTTTTCTATAAAAGAAACCTATTGAGATGGCTTTGTCTGTCCGCCCGCACTTTTCTGTCCGCCCTCAGATCTTAAGAACTACTGAGGCTGGAGGGCTGCAAACTAGTACTGTATGTTGATCATCCACCCTCCAATCATCAAACATACCAAACTGCAGCCCTCTAGCCTCAGTAGTTTTTTATTTTATTCAAGGCTCAAGTTAGCCATGATCGTGCGTCTGGCAACGCTATAGGACAGGCCACCACCGGGTCGTGGCTGAAAGTTTCATGGGCCGCGGTCATACTGCATTATACCGAGATCACCGAAAGATAGATCTATTTTCAGTGGCCCTGATTATACGCTATACAGAAAACTCGACTGCGCCGAGGAAACTTCGGCGCATTTTTTGTTCTTTAAGTTCTTCAGGAAATCTAGCGGTCACCAAGACATCATTTAAAGACGGCTTGTTTGAATCTCCCGTGGTGGCTGCCGCCTGTGTGTCTTCATTGTTGCCATCTTTTAGGTTCTTGACATCTGAATTTCAGCTATTAATGGCAGGGAAGTCCGACATGTTGTAAATATCTATGTAAGGATCGTGGCTATAGCTACAATTCAGGGTCATGAGTGAATCCCTACCACACTTATAACGTCTATTTTTGAGCATTAGATACAGTGGGTAATTTATATCTACATACAATGAGGACGAGAGGATGTTTGACTTATATCCATTTTCCCTGCTCTTACACCATTAGAAATACCCTTCGCTATACCATGAGAGTAAACAGTAGTAAAAACGTCGTCTTACATGTTCATGGGGCAGGTCTCACCGAAACAAAGGTCAGATTGCTGCTTAAATTCACCATTTTGATGGTTTATCCGTGTTCAGTATCGAAGACCTTGTCCTCATATTTGCTAACAAAGGTTGTCTTATCATTTAACTTCACAATAATCCTGTCATTCAACATATGTTGAAAACATTCAATCTCGGATGTTTTAATTCCTAAGTTCCAAAAATAACCTTGCATGCGAACTCGTGGGATGGATAACAGGAAAACTTTATTTCAAAGGAATTATTCCTCTTTGTAATTCCATTCATTTTTTGGAAATAAACCTAAGCGCAACCAGCTTTGGTATCGAGTCACAGAGAGCAGAGCGCCAGGTAGACACGTCCGGCCTCTGCGAAAGCTGAGCTTGTAGTCACGCCATGTTTTTAATAAACCATCTTAAAAGACTTCTGGGATATGTCTTCTTCTTCTCCCATTTGGATATTCGTTCTAGTCTTTAGCAACTACCACGTGCCTGCATTATGTATGTATGTATGTGTGTGTGTATATATGTATATATATATATATATATATATATATATATATATATATATATATATATATATATATATATATATATATATATATATATATATTTCAACGAATGGGACCTCTTTTCCTCAGCCTCACCCGTTTTTACATCTATAACGTAACTGAGAAAGAGATAAAATTTAATTCCAATTATGAATTACTAGAACTGTGGGTTTCCACTTGCCCCTTCATAAACTCTCTCCTTCATTCCCAAAAATGGTTAAGCCTAACCCCTCTCTCAGTTCAAAGAGACTCCTTTTAGGCCTAATTCCAACTGACTGTCGTACTTCTCTGCATCAAGCAAGGCAAGGGAGGAGCCAAAAAGAGAAAGTTGGTGCTCCCACCTCATCCTGAACCCTCCGAGGGTTTTTGGTGCCATGTGGTCATTATAAAAAAATTGATGAAGATTGACCTTTGTGCCACCTAGCCAGACAGCCCAGCGTAATCCCAGAAGGTCATTTATAGAAGCTGCAACAGAAATCGCTCAGAACACAACCCGAGGACAGACACCCTTACCTTGCCTGTCCCTCTGAACCACGTGTTCAACCCCGGGGCTCGAACCAGTATAGTTTGTAGTGGCATTTTAATTCCCTCCTTCATCACCAGCGTCCTATCGAACGAGGACACCATCATCTTAACGAAGGTAATGTGCCGGAATAAGGTTCTCTTAGTCAGTCACAATCTCTGTTATTTCTCTGCCTGATTTTCTTTTATTTTCCATTGTGCGATCACCTTCAGTAATTTGTGTTGGAGCATTCAGTGTTAACATAATTATGTATTAGTGTTGAACTGAGTTATCTGGTACCATCTGTGCATTCCTCAGTTTCCCTTTGAGCGCCTTCTTATTATTATTGCAAGTAACCATCTTGCATATATTTGCAGATAGGCCTCGACTGTGGAATCTCTCGGCCAATCCATGGGCAGTTCCCCTTCCCACTGCGATGTTCCCTGTTACGAAGACATCGTCAGCGTAGAATATTTATTCTGGGTAAGATTCATCATTTTGGCAGGCCCTTGTTTTTACCTGCCCAGTAATTCATCATTCTTCTGATCTGTCTTTTGTTATGTAAATATAATTAGTGAAGAGAACCCTTGAGTTTACGTAATTTTCCTTCACATGAAGAAGACCTAAGCCATAGATTTCCACTTGTTTGGCTATCAGGTATGTAATAAATAAAAGGAACTCCCCGCATTCATCCATTGCCACCCAGAATCAAGTAAGTGACCCCGGACATTCAAAAAAAAAAAAATAATATATATATATATATATATATAATATATATATATATATATATATATATATATATATATATATATATACAATATATATATACAGTATATATATACAGTATATATATATATATATATATATATATATATATATATATATATATATATATATATATATATATATATATATATTCATATTCTTAGGTTTTGTGGTTGTTCCCCTGAAACAATTGGAGTGTTGATTGTTCTCCTGTTCAGTCCTACCATGCTGGCAGGATTGTGGACGTGTGAGGAGATGGGCTGGACGTCATCAGTCAGTTTCTTGGAGTCGAGCAGTTAGTATCTTGCTCAGAGAGTCAGTTATGGAGCAGCTCTTCAGGTATGATTTACCTGTTAGCAAGGGAGTTCATTCTTCGTCTATAACTTTGTCATCGTCAGTGACTTCGACGAGAATGTTGGAGGACAATCCCATCCTTGTGCCTGTGGGGGCATCATCTCCATTCGCAGCTTATTGCTGTTTCAACAGTCAGACCGAGTGTGGCTGTCTGTCTGGCACTGTCACTGTAATCTGCTTGTAGCTGTGTCGACAGGCCAACTGAGTGTGGCTGTCGGTTTGGCACCCTCCTTGTAAGCAGTTTTTAGCTGTTTCGGCAGTCCATCCGAGTGTGGTTGTCTGTTTGGCATTGCTCTTGTGTTGCAACGACTTGACTGATTTCGTCTGGTGACATAACTTATTTGTTTTGAGTTTTGAGTTACTCTGTTCATTGAAGGCAAAGTGTTTATTGTGTTAAAGAGTTTATTTTAGTGCGAGGGTTTGTTGCCTGTTTAATTTGATTATGGTTTGAGCATTGTGCAGGAATGATGAGTATTTAACACTGCATTTATGTTGGAGATGTTGTTTGGCTGTTTCCATTTTTAAAATGATTAACTGACTCTGGAAAAGCTATTGTTTATTTATGATTTTGAACTGTTTAATATTTACTTATTGAGTTGATTTTGTATTTTTGAGTCTATTTAATGTTTATGGTCTTCCTATGTCATTCATGTTATAATAATTTATGCACTGACTTATGAAACTGACTCATTTGTATAAAATGCATATAATTGTAAGATTTGTAAATAATAGATGAGCTTTAACGATACCTTGGGTGTTAATTTGCTCCTTCCTCCTTTGTCTGTTATTTTTACTGCCTGATTTTCTAGTTCCAATCTTATTATATTTTTCCTTTTTCTTTTGAACCTTAAGAACCAAGTGACAGTTCATGACATGGCGACCTTGCCAGGATTGGTTCTGTTATCTTTGGGGTTTTGTAGCAGCATTGGGGGAGTGAGTATGCTGTGTGTAAAATTTTTTTTTTGAGGTGGGGAAGTCTTACATTTTATGGTTGTTCCCATGAAACAATCAGTGTTGATTGTTCTCCTGTTCAGTTTTACCATGCTGGCAGGATGGTTGACATGTGAGGAGTTGGGTTGGACGTCGTCAGTCAGTTTCTAGGAATCGAGTAGTTAGTATCTTGCTTGTACAGAGTCAGTTATGGAGCAGCTCTTCAGGTGTGATTTACCTTTAACAAGGGAGTTCATTCTTCATCTGTAACTTTGTATTTGTTGGTGACTTCGAGGAGAAAGTTGGAGGACGATCCCGCCATTGTGCCTTTGGGGGCATCATCTCCATTCGCAGCTTATTGCTGTTTCGACAGTCCAACCGAGTGTGGCTGTCTGCCTGCACTGTCACTGTAATCCACTTGCAGCTGTGTCGGCAGTCCAACTGAGTGCAGCTGTTTGTTTGGCACCCTCCTTGTAAGCAATTTGTAGCTGTTTTGTCAGTCTGTCCGAGTGTGGTTGTCTGTTTGGCATTGCTCCTGTGTTGCAACGACATGACTGATTTCGTCTGATGGTATAACTTATCTTGTTTTGACTTTTTAGTAACCCTGCTCATTGAAGGTAACATGTTTATTGTGTTAAAGAGTTTATTCTAGTGTGAGTTTGTTGCCTGTTTAATTTGATTATGGTTTGAGCATTGTGCAGGAATGATGAGTATTTAACACTGCATTTATGTTGGAGGTGTTGTTTTGCTGTTTCCGTTTTTACAATGATTAAATGACTCTGAAAAAGCTATTGTTTATTTATGATGATTTTGAATTGATGGTGCTTTTGAACTGTTTAATATTTACTTATTGAGTTGATTTTGTATTTTTGAGCCTATTTAATGTTTATGGTGTTTATCATGTTGTTCCTATGTCATTCCCGTTATGCTCATTTATGTACTGACTTTTGAAACGGACTCATTTGTATAAAATGTATATAATTGCAAGATTTATAAATAATAAATTAACTTTAAGGTTACCTTGGGTGTCAATTTGCTCTTCCTCCTTTGTCTGTTATTTTTACTGCCTGATTTTCTAGTTCCAATCTTATATTTTTTCTTTTTCCTTTGAACATACATATATATATATATATATATATATATATATATATATATATATATATATATATATATATAATATATGAATATATATATATATATATATATATATATATATATATATATATATATATATATATATATATATATACATTTATACACACATGTATATTGTCCATCATTAGTGTATAAAAAGTAATAATAAAAAAACAGAATCGTTAATGAATAATTTTTTAGTATGACTCAGGTTTTTCCTAAAACCCTGACCAATATATTAAAATAGAAAGGACGTCGTTAGCTATTTTCGAGATACGCCATTAGATGTGGATGAAATCGACCTCTGAGTCCAACAGAAAATTCGTTTTAAGTTTTAAAAATAGAACAAACTAAATCTGTTGTAAATCTAATCACCCTGGGGGAAAAACGTCTTACACAGCACAGCGACTTTAAAATTAGCAATGAAAATTCGGGATGCATCTACGCTTGTCCTCGTAATTCTGTCCCTGAGGCATTCCTGACTAACTGTCATTATAGCCAGTCCTTCTCGATCAATAACGGGGGCGGAATACGCGCTTTCTGCTCATTAATTCTGACTTTGCATCAAAGCTTCCAAGACAAATGAAGGCGAAGCTTCTAGGATCCCCTCATTAATTCTGAATTTGCGCCCAAGTTGAAATGAAATGAAGTGACAGATAATTTTTCTTCTCACTTCTCACTTTTTATTTCGCCTACTTTTCTGATGGATTAACTATTTTTATGTGTATAGATGGCTATCAGAAATGTGGTTTGTACACACATACACAAACACACACCCACATACGCATACACATGCATGCACACATAATAATATTTTATATATATATATATATATATATATATATATATATATATATATATATATATATATATATACACACACACACACACACACAGGGAGCAGGAGCAGGAACAAGCATGCCATGCATTACGATTTATTCTAACGCATTTCACATTCACATGAATGCATCCTTAGGGATCAGTACAATTAATAATAAAAATATGAATTTACAAGTAGATTAAAAGTCACTTTTACATGAACTGAAATGAAAAATACACATATACATAAACAAAAGTAGGTCCAGGAGGTCCTGGCCATAACGAGTAATCACTAACTGCTGGAGGGTATTCGGTCCTCTGGAGCGTAATTTAAAAATAGTGCCTAATCCATTTTTATATAATTTTAAATCCGTGTTTTTATGTATAATTTTTAAGTGTAATTTAATGCATATATTTTCATGTATTTAATTAATGTTTTGAAAGTACTCTAATGCCTGATATTTCATTTATAGATTTCCTGATGATGTGACAAAGGGTCACGAAACGTAGGATTAAACAACTGTACATGAAATCTGCTTGTTTTCCTGCATCGGCGCCTTTTAACATGTGCCATCAATGATGTTGTTCCTAACTTTGTTAAATTTAAGATTTATAAGGGCTCTCTTTATGATCCTACTTTCTATAAAGGAAACCACTAAATATCTTCTTAACTATGAGACAACATGTAAACAAAATGAATTTGACCGACTGTCGAAACAATATTCGCTGCTTCGTCAGGAAACAATGCTTTTTCTTTTTTGACAGGATTATTTTTATCAGGCTCTTTAACAAAAGTATCCCAGGTTTTATTAATAATACTCAGGGGAGACATGCTAAAAAACTATCCAATCTGGGTATTTTACTTCCTAAATTCCATAAACAATTAAGTACCGTCTTTAACTATTCTCAATATATTTTATCTAAACGTGAAGAGTCTCTTCCTTCTTTCGGTTTGGATTCTGCCTGCCTGATTTTAAAACTAACTTTTGTCTATTCTTCTTTCCTATTGAAGTACTGTTTCAACCTATAAAAAGACTAGAATTTTGTACATACTTATCCCAATCACAAAATGAACTTATGGTGACTGCTCACAATTCTTTTTCTAATTTAAAGACCAATTGGGCCCCTTTTTTTGACAAATGTGATCTCCAACTTCTTAAATCTTTATGCCAACGTGATGATACTGTAGTCCTTAAGCCAGACAGGGCGAGGGGCGTTGTAATCCTCAATAAGGACGATTATATTAATAAAATAAATGACCAGAACAAATTTAGGAACATAAGGCAACTCAATTTCCAGGAGATCTTCAAGGTGGAGGACAAGATCAACCGGTTCCTACGAACGCTCAAGAGAGACGGTATCATTAGTGAACATACCCATGAGGATTTATTCTCCAGTGGCTCTACATTTGGGATTTTATGAGTTGCCAAAAATCCGTAAACAAGGTATTCCCCTTCGCCCCATCCTGGCCTCTTTTAACTCTCTCAACTATAAAAAGTTAAGTATACCTTAGTTTAACCACACCACTGAGCTGACTAACAGCTCTCCTAGGGCTAGCCCGAAGGATTAGACTTATTTTACGTGGAATCCGAACCACATTATAGCGAGAAATGAATTTCTATCACCAGAGATAAATTCCTCTAATTCTTCATTGGCCGGCCGGAGAATCGAACGCGGGACTAGGAGAGTGTTAGCCGAGTACGATATCGACCCATCCAATGAGGAACTGTCTCTCAACTATAAACTTGCAAAATTTTTAGTACCGTTATTGGAGTCCATTGACTCGTAACCAATACACTTTAAAGGATTCTGAAGAATTTAAAAGTAGAGTACCCTCACAGGACTCAGACTTATATATGTCAGTCTAGATTTTGAATTACTGTTCACGAATATACCTGTGAGAGAAACCATTAATCTAATTTTGGCCAAGTTATTTCCACAACCCGACTCTATTTATTGTAATTTTGGTGACCTCGTTTACGCTTTGTGATATATTACTTTGCTCTCTATAAAATTCCTTTTAATTTAACGTTCGATAGAAGTACAGTATTGTAGTATAATGAATAAAGCCAAGCGAGAAAAATTTAAGGTCAAAATATCGTGTTGGAATCAGCGAAACAAAATGGCCGTTTGAAACCCGAAATACATGAAAAAGAAAAATGCGATTTAAAAAATGAGCAAAGCCTACTTTGCTTGGGAACTTGGCTGTCTCATTTAGACCTTATTGTAATTTCATTTATAATTCATATTCCTACAAGATTTTACTCCATGTGAAGAACGATTTTCATGGTTTTGTACATGTGCTTTTTTAATACAGCATTAATACAAATACACAAAAAAAATACTACAGACGATAGATGTTTATATTACTTGGAAATAAATAAGAGATCATATAACATATGATATTTTCCAGGACAGAATACGGAAGTATAGTTCATCAAATATAATTAATGACTGGAATAAAAATGGGGACAGCTGTGAAGAAATACACATACATATATGCATACATACATACATACATACATACATACATACACATGCACACATATATATTTTATGTATTTTATTTCTCTACATATATTATATAAGTATATATATTATTATTATTACATATATGTGTATGTGTGTATTTGTGTATGTGTAAAAGTATGTGCGTGTGTACGAGTGCTCCAGATTCAGAAGAGTTTGAACATACTTTTGGAAAATAACACTTTTTGCTGTGTATCGTATCCAAATATATACATGCAAATGTGTTTGTGTAAAGGTATGAGATTCCGCCAGTAAACATAACATGTGGATAATTAACCTAAGGCTGTTGTTTATACAATGAATCCAGAAAGTGTAATTTGCATATAGATTAGTAGATTCTTACCAGTCGACTTTATATACTGTATATTCATATCATATATATATATATATATATATATATATATATATATATATATATATATATAAATATATATATATATATATATATATATATATATATATATAATATATATGTATACATATACAAATATACATATGTACATATATACACACATATATATACATATATATGCATACTGTCACGAAAGTGTTCAAAGTACCTGGTTATTGCACAACTAATCACAGAATTAAAAATTTACCTCACTTCAGCCAGATACCTAAAATCTCATAACAATAAAAATTACGAGTGAGTACTGTACTTAAAGGTAAAGGTAACACTGATCCCTTAAAAGCTTAATAATCACAAGAAATGAGTAAAAGGGTCTCACTCCATCAAACAACTTTAACTGTTTCCCCGGTCTTAATTCACTTCAGCAAAACTAAAAGAACAAAACATGTTTATCACTTTGCCCTATGCACACAATTAATCCTATTCACTGGTGGTCAATAAATGAAACACTGTTTTTAAAAACACTAAATACAAAAATTTATTTTTAAATTCAAAATTTAAAACTAGAATTCACTATCTGAAAAAATTTACTATTACTTGAAAATAATACAAAATTTTACTAATTCATGAGTTAAATTATTAAACAAAACTAAATCACAAAACTTTAATCTATCAAGAAATTAAATAAATCAAGCAAAATTTAAATTATTAAGAATTACTCAAAATTTGAAAACAAAATCTTAGTAAATGAAAATTAAATCAATTATGCAATGTTAAATTATCAAGAAATATTTAAAATGCTAAGTAAATAAATGTTAAATCACCAACATATAACATGTGAAAAATCAAGAAATTGCAAACACAATAACACACAAAAATACACAAAAGATTTACCAATAATAATGTCACTAAGGCAAAATTTCCCTAATACACCTTATTATACCATGGTAATAATAAGTAAAATTCACTTTACCTTACACAAACTTGTGAAAACTTTCGCAAAATCACCTGAATTGCAGCTTCTTGAGATTCACAAAACACACTTTTTTGTTAGGTGCCATTACACAATTTTCCTACATTCAGATCTCAAAAGCTAAGATTAATACCAGTGACCACACAAATATTTTATATTAATAATTTCTCTCTTTTGAAGAGAGAGAGAGAGAGAGAGAGAGAGAGAGAGAGAGAGAGAGAGAGAGAGAGAGAGAGAGAGAGAGAGAGAGAGAGAGAGAATACATGAACGGTCTCTGAAATCAGAATGAACAAACTTTAGGATTCCAGCAAGAAATGAAACAATCAGATGACTTCATTACCAGAGCAAAACGTGTTGGGTTCAACTAGCGAATTAGAACAATACGTGATCACAGCAATGCAATCTTACAAAACATGATGTAATTGATCGAGACATGTGCACTGACTCTCAAAAAGGTACACGTCTTTACCATAAAATCTTATGGGACAAAGCTCTTCATGAAATCACAATTCGATCACAACAGATGGCACCTGGCCAGTCCTAAACGGCACACTTTCAAAACAAGATGAAGAACCCAAGTTGGTTTTCAGAATGTACATGAAACATTTTGAAATCATTCGTCTCTTTCTCTTATGAGACAAAACCTTACACATCTCGACTGCCATTCCCTCGCTTGTTAACACGTTATCTTTTTCAACAACAACTGAACCAAAACGTGACATGAAATCACAAGTACAGAACACTTGTTGCTGGGGGCCAAAATGTGCGATCACAAACTACGTTATTATCAAAACGTATTACTAAATTTAAATTATGCTGTTATGTTACCCAAATCAATAACTCTTTTCAGATCTGACAATATGCTACATATATTTCAACAATTATTATCATTACACAGAACACATGACAACTAGAACATTAATACATCAAAATCATGGAATGATACACATACTAAGAGGCAACATCATGAAAATATATACTAATGTATAAACATATATATATATATATATATATATATATATATATATATATATATATATATAATATATATATATATATATATATATATATATATATATATATATATATATATATAATGAATATATATGAATATATATATACTATATATATATAGTATATATAAATATATATATATATATATATACTATATATATGTAAAAATGTATATATATATATACATATACTATATATATATATATATATATATATATATATATATATATATATATATATATATATATATATATATATATAAAAGCAGGTGATGCATATTCAACATAATTTCCAGCTAACATTTCAAAGTACGGCTTCATCATCAGGGCTACAATACAAAAGTAACAACAATTAAAATCAATACATAAAACTCAGTAAAATTATTAACGTTAAAGTATAGATATTAGAATTGAAACATAAAAGTTAAAACCAACCTAACGCCCCAAGAAAAGAAAACTGAGTGACCAAGGGCACCAAAAGGATAAAGAAGCGTCTTAAGTTATAAACAGAGGGGCAGAAGAAGACTGGCTATTCAAAGATGGAACCAGTTGTTTGATGGTTAACGACTCGAGGATATGGAGAGAGGCTTCATCAGCAGCTTGCTCTAAAATTCAAAATCGTCATAGGAAATAAAAGATTCACATTGTCTAGAATATAAATACTGTACGTATGTATATATATATATATATATATATATATATATATATATATATATATATACATACATATATATACATATATGTATGTATATATACTCATCACTGTTAAATGGATTACTGTTAAATGATAACAAAATCGAAGATTTTTATGAGTAAGATTTTCTCTCTATCTCTGTCATACACAGAGAGAGAGAGAGAGAGAGAGAGAGAGAGAGAGAGAGAGAGAGAGAGAGAGAGAGAGAGAAGTACAAACATTAAAGGTAATTGCATTTGTTAATAGCGGTTGTAAAACTGCTCTACGTGAATAATGACATCAGCCTCTGCAATTCCTTGTTTATATGTGTTTACGTAACTGTGTGTACGTTCCTGTCCGTGTTTGTGACGACATATTGTGACCAGACTATTCTGAATAGAATTTTCGAATTAGAAAGAGAGAAATATTGAATTCACTGTTGTCTTCCATGGCACCTGCGTCATGATTTCTCTATTTCCAACTACAGTCAGGGAGATAGATGATGTAACTCTCCTATACAATGTTTGACGAGAGATGAGTGCTTTAGTTTTATAAGTTAAAGTTAAGTATACCTTAGTTTTACCAGACCACTGAGCTGATTAACAGCTCTCCTAGGAATGGCCCGAAGGATTAGACTTATTTTACGTGGCTAAGAACCAATTGGTTACTTAGCAACGGGACCAACAGCTTATTGTGGAATCCGAACCACATTATAGCGAGAAATGAATTTCTATCACCAGAAATAAATTCCTCTAACTCTTCATCAGCTGGCCGGGGGAATTGAACTCCGGCCCATCGAGTGACAGTCTGAAGCTCAACCGACTCAGCCAACAAAGGGCTAGCAATGGTATCAACAGCAGCAGTGTGATTATGAGAGAGAGAGAGAGAGAGAGAGAGAGAGAGAGAGAGAGAGAGAGAGAGAGAGAGAGAACTAGAGACTTTTAGAAAGAAAGTTTTGCTGGATGAAATTTTGTAAAGACATTACCGAAAATAGTATAATGATAAATTAACCTTTGATAAACACCAATATCACTATATAGTTTTTCATTATTTATTGAAGAGTTTCGTCAATTTATACAAAACTCACTTCAGTTATTTGCTATGTCGGTAAATAAAATAAAAAAAAAACTTCTTTGGTTCCTTGCAAAGAACTTATTATAACTGAAAACAGCTTTTGCTGATTTCAAATGATGTTACTCTGACAGTTTTATATTTTAAGATATTACCGTGTGCTCGAAATGATGCCGAAATAATTAATTTTTTCTGTTGACTATTAAAATTAGCCGCTGTTGATGCTATACAGCCGTGGAGATATTTACGGAATAGAATTGTTTCAAATGCACACACGATCTTTATCTTTTAACAAGATGAAATTTATGATATTCATAAATTTCTTTGAAAAGTAAAAGGTGTAACGTAATTAGCATCATCACTTCATTAATGCATCTCAGTGTGTGCGTTAGGGTAGGACGGATATTTTATGATCAAGTTTGGCATCTATCTGTCGTAATATCTAGGCTTATCTTTTTTTTAAATAAATACTTGGCAAACCAATTCCGACTGCTAAATATAAGTACCGGTTCACCTTTTTTTTCCAATGGGTCGACCACCAACCAAGCAGTAAAGGAGACGGCAAATAAGTCAAAGTGACAGCAACTGGCAGGTGTAGGGAGGTCAAACTCTCCATCGTAATTATTCATCAATCTGTTATATGAAACGTTCAAACGCTAATAATATGCAAATGTCTTTTTCATAATAATGAAAAAAAAAATTCTCCTCTCCTCCTTCACGATGCAAGATTTTCTTGCTTAGTATTTTTATATATCTGAATTGGGTGACAAGTTAAAGCTACTAAACAATTTTTGGTAATTTTAGATAAATAGCTTGTCCCGAGAATAATTCTATGTATATACAGATTTAGTTATTTTTTCCGTTCTTGTTTCAGACGAGAACTCAGAATTTCTCCTTTGCCTTCCGTTCTCTCAAACCAACCCCTCCACCCCAAAAAAGAACGAAGAAAATATTCTGAGATATAATCTCGCCTTGATCTTTTTTTTAACATAATTTCAAAATCTTAATCTCTCTCTCTCTCTCTCTCTCTCATAAACGTAAGGAGGGTTGCAAGAAAGCATCATTCATTCAGCAGAGCGTTGGTATCTGCCAGCAGTTGATCGAATGTCTTCTTGTTCGCGGTCATGATGAAATGAGATCGCTTCGGAATTGAGGCACCTGCTTCGATGCAATGCATTGCATTGATGACTGGAGATTATTAGAACTAAGATATATGCCTCTTGCGTCCCAAAAGGATTATCGTGCTGTCTGTGTGCATAGAATAAGAGAGAGCTGGACAGAGACAGACGAGTCCATCATTGTTCTATAAATTCATTTCTTTGAAGATTTATTTTTCGACCTGTCGCTTTTCTTGGAATGCTTCTCTTCCCGTCCTGAAACAAAAGTTCTAACGATTCAGAATCTATCGTAATCTCTATTTTTTATAAGCCGGAGTGCCCTAAACCACGGAGAACTTTCACTTTTTTTCTTACATAATGAAAATTAATATCTTTCTTACCACCTTTTTAGTTTTCTGTAAAAGAATTTTCTGTAAAAGAAAACTGTTGTGCCGGTTCTGTCCGTCCGCCCTCAGATCTTAAGAACTACTGAGGCTAGAGGGCTGCAAATTGGTATGTTGATCATCCACTATCCAATCATCAAACATATCAAATTGCAGCCCTCTAACCTCGATAGTTTTTATACTAATTAAGGTTAAAGCGAGCCATAATCGTGCTTCTGGCGACGATATAGGATAGGCCACCACCGGACCATGGTTAAAGTTTCTTGGGTCGCGGCTCATACCGCATTATACCCAGACCACCGAAAAGTAGATCTATTTTCGGTGGCCTTGATTATACGCTGTAGCGGCTGAACAGAAAACTCGATTGCGCCGAAGAAACTTCAGCGCACTTTTAACTTGTTGATTTGTTTTATTCCCAACCTTGATTGCGCCAATTTTAGCAGAGAGCTCAATTTACCGTTCCAGTGAAGGAGCACTTAAAGAGATAAGACACTCAGCGACTTTTTCTGAAGAAAGGAAAAACAAAAACGTAATATCACACACCTCAAAAATAAAAAAAAAACAGAACAAAAATAAATGCTCCCACAGATTAAGCAAGTATTATACATTCACATTTTTGTATCTAAAAGAATTAAGGGGCTGAGATTAATAGAAAAAATTTCACGGCCCGCAAAATGTAAAATAAATCTTGTGTAAATATTGAAATTATCTCTTAGCGACGAGCCATCCAAAAACTCTTTTGTGACTGAAAGTATTTGGATTTTCAACGCAATATCAAAAAACTTTCCCAATGACCCTAAATGACGATCCTGATTATTTATAAATGATTTAAAGTGGGGGTCCAAAAGACCTTCTTAATGATTTACCATTACAGTCTCAAAAGACCTCCGAACGAATTGGGGTGAAAGTCTCTAAATGACACCCAAATGACTTAGAACAGTTATTCTAGGGATTAAACGAGTGTTGCTCTAGACCTGAAATACTATGGTGAACTTTGGTTCGTTTGAATGACAGCTAGGCTATAAGAAACCGTTAGAGTCTAGAATTGAGGATAATGTCTGTAGTCAATCATCGTGTTTGATCTACCTCCAAAAGACCCGATAAAACATAACGATGCTGCTCGTTAATTAAGCAAGTATCGACAAATTTCCAAGAGGAGTACGCTGTTACCAACGACTGTAATTCCTGATAGAGTGAACTGCTGTAATAGACTGATGCCGTGTCAGTGGAATTGTCAATAAAACACCCTACCTAATTTCACCCAACAGATCAGAACAAGACAATCTTATTCAAGCCTCTCTCTTATTATTTTGAATCTAAAATCTGCGCTGACGTCACACATCGAAGCAAGCTGAATTAACGCCAGAAAGGTTTATAGACATTGCATATAACTTAAATATATATTCAACTTTGAAGTTCCCTCAAACGATATTTAGGGATATAATATTATGACATTTTTTCTCAAAATGAACTGTAAATTACGAATATGGAACAATGTAACCCAATAGCCTCTTTTATCAGTTACTTTTTCCAGTTTTGATTTTCCATTTTAATTAATTTTTCATTTTTTTTTTTAAAAATTTTTTAGGACAGTAGGATACTAAGAACGTTACCGAACTATGTACAGTGGAAGTGCTATTAATCCTGAATATCATATGTAAATGTGTTGTCACATCACCACATTTTCTGGCATTGTTAGTACTTCCCGCCTAGCTTTGTACCTGGTAGCAATTATTTTTCGTATTTGTACACAATAAAAGCTGCGTGTGGTCGTTGCACCGATGGCTTGCAAGCGAGACTAAAATAAAGGAATTTATATAGCCAGTATAGGCTAATTTATGAAGGTGTCCTTGGGAATACATCAGTCAGTTACTGAATCAGATATCGAAAGATGCCGGAGAGCCTGCCTGTGTAACCTAGTTTTAATTATTATTATTATTATTATTATTATTATTATTTAGAAGATGAACCCTATTCATGTGGAACAAGCCCACATGGGCCACTGACTTGGAATTCAAGCTTCCAAAGAATATCGTGTTCATTTGAAAGAAGTTAGAGAAACTAAGAGGAAATATAAAAAAAGATCAGCTGTTAGAAAAAATCTTATTTGGCTGGCGAATTTATTCTATGATTTATACTATTGGTGTCTGCACAATCCATCCCCAAACTCTTTTAATCTGACAGCTTTATTTTTGTTTTCACTCACTTTAGACAATTAGACTTTTAATGATAAGTCTCTCTCTCTCTCTCTCTCTCTCTCTCTCTCTCTCTCTCTCTCTCTCTCTCTCGTCTTCTTGCGTAAAAATAGAAAGGTGGAATGATTTCCAATTTTTCTGACTTGAAAAATTAACTGAAGAGCGAGTTTCTATCTTAGCTAGATGATGCCACAGGAAAGGAAAAGCAGTTTTAGGAAGGAAAGTTTTCAAATTATTTTGGACGTGGATCGATGCAAAATTATTCAGACTGATCCATATTTTTTACATTTTTTTCATAAGCCATGAAGATATGTTAACGATGTCAAGGATTCCTTTATGCTGCCAAGAGTTAATCATCTCTCTCTCTCTCTCTCTCCCTCTCTCTCTCTCTCTCTCCTCTCTCTCTCTCTCTCTCTCAGGCACAGAGCAGTTACACCAAAGAGCTACTTCCTAACGCTTCAACGCAGCCGTAAAATGAAAAACCTTTCTCTGCTCTACCCGTTTCCATGAAAGTTTTAATTTTTATTTTACCATTTTGTGCGCTTGTGGTTCCTTATTCTGTTCTTTACTTTGTCCCTAAGTAAGTTTTATCCTATTGCATATACACTGACGCTTATCAGCTCCATTTCGTATCTTATAAATTTCTAAATCGCCACAAGGGGCTGGCTGCTTGCCAAGAATCAGCATCCATTAATCAAAGTAGCATTCGTTTTAAAAATCCTTTCACCAAAAATATCGGAAAATTTGAGAGCCGATAAAGTGTCCTGATTCGAAAAGAGCTAATGGAATGACATCATAGCTCTCTCTCTCTCTCTCTCTCTCTCTCTCTCTCTCTCTCTCTCTCCTGTAATGGTGATTGTATTAGACTCAACTTCGTCCAGCAGGTGCACCTGAAGGACATATCTATCAAGTAATGTACTTTGTACTTTCAACCAACCTGTGAACTTTTTTTAAGGTTCTTGGTGTTTTCCTTTACTCTGTTGCCCTGATCCTTTCATAACATGCCTGACTTTCTGTAAGCTTTAAAGTCCCTAACTTTCGTTAAAAAACTTGCAATGGAGAAACGAAAAACATAATAGCTAATTTCAATATTAACTAAAAGGCAACGAATAAACTGTTATGAAGTAGCTTAGAATATAAAATTATTAAGCTTAGAATATAAAATTATTAATTTAAAAAGCAAATAGGAACAGATTTATAAAACTTATATTTAATGTAATGAAAGCGTTTCTAATCATTAGCTTTAGAGGTAACGGTAGGTCGAAGCATTATATGCATGCGACTGACTGAAGTAAGAAAAGTAGTTAACTAATAGAAGACTGCCTGCGAATGGTCATAGGGCATCGTTCACATACAAAATTTCATTTAAAAGAATGCATCCCTTATTTCATTTATTTATTGCATGGACGGAATCATGAACGGTCCCCTTTTAGGGGAACTGTTCGAAGCATCGGATGAGAGAGAGAGAGAGAGAGAGAGAGAGAGAGAGAGAGAGAGAGAGAGAGAGAGAGAGAGAGAGAGAGAGAGAGAGAGAGAGAGAAAAAAATAACGACTACAGTGGATAAAGGAATGAACAGCTGAATTAAATGCAGATAATAAGTAATAAATACTCACAACTTAAAAGAAAAGTATGCAATAAAAGTATTTCTGTAGCTACTAACATAAACACGCGACTTATCTGAGTGATATAATTCCCACACCTTTAGCTTTTCATGGTTTCAAATAAAAATGCTAAGAAAAAATAACAAAAGTTAAACATTTCCTACTGAGGAATTTGAAAACTTCAGTTTGACCTAAGTGCAGAAAGTTTTAAATCATTGGTGCCAGCGTCCCACAGGGAGTTATGTAAAGTGGCTACAAGCTTATAATTAACAAGGTGACCTAAAATTCAGTAAAAGGAAATTAATCACTTCATAGCATTCAGATTTTTAAAATATACTTTATAGATTTTATAGGTGAGAAATTAGCAATGTATTTGAAAGTAGAGTGTGTCATACATTCAAAATAAATGAAACTTCCTTTTAGTCGAATAAAAACTCAGTGTGTCTACATTTTTACTGGAAATATAAATAAAAACTATATTTTACTGCCAGTGAGCAAGGTTATCCAGAAACTGGGTTCACGACTTATTATCCAACTCAAGTCATTTGGAAAATATCTTTATGGCTTACGTTGGAATCTCTCTGTCTCTCCCTCCCTCCAAAGCTTACGAAGAATGTAATTGAATGTCAACATCAAGACCTGATACTTAACCGACTTTAGAGAAACCTCATATATTGGAAGTTTTCTTTTTGCTGAGAGGAATATTCTTATATCCTAAAATAAGTGAAAGGTTCGCTATTTTGGAATTAATGCATAATATACCGAATATTTGCTCTTCTATTGATTTTCCACAGAACTAGTAATTATAAAGTTCATAACCTGATATATGTTTTGTATAGAATTTTCGTTTAACTTCGGTTCTATTTATTTACCGTTGTGTTTTGAAAATAATGCCTTGTGCAAGTTTAGTATTTTGTTCGTCTATCTGCTTATGACAGGTTAGACAAAATAACTTCATCGGAATAATCATAAGCTTTCTGAGTCTCTGCACAAATTTATATAAGAAATTCCTTATCGAGCGAAACACAAGATAAAATTTATCTATATTATTCGTGCTTTCCTTATCCCCTCCCAGCTTTTTTTTTCTTTTTTTGCCCATGATAGGTTAACAAAAAATTTGTAAGTAAAGGTGTATCATTGTTGTACTCTTTCTATAACAGATAATACTGAAAGCAGTTATATCCTTCGAATGGTTAAGTGCCTTCCTAAACTTTGATTAGCATTAGTAAAGCAGCGATAACGAATTCATTCTTCGATTTAGTTCAATGTGATTCTAAACACGTGTGAATATCACATTAAGTCCGTTTTTTCACGTGTGTAAAGATATAAAACGTATATAACTTTTTTTATTCTTATGTCCATATAATGAAATCCAGTCTAATAATAAATGCGCGATGACATTTGGTTTTCCCTGTTCGTACTTTTGAAATGAAGACATTTTACCCGATTTGTCATTCACATAACTGGTCACTGGATAGTATAATACATAATCTGAAATTGCGTTGAAGATTTAACGTATAATTTCAATGTAAAATGTTCCGCTTGCCAGGTATTTTTTCCTAAATCATTGTATGCCGCGGAAATGTCCAAGCTTCTCTAATGAAATAATTGAAAAAGTCCATTGTTACATCTCTATCCACTGTTCTTTTTATTTCATGTTCGTGTTGTATATCTAGTTTATAACTTTTGCGGTCGAAGCCTGACATTTGATGTTTAGCGACTAAAAATATTAATAGCGTGTGGAAAGCTAAAATAAATTCATTATTTTTTATGGTATGCAAATATTTGGATACCCAATACCTTAGGTATATTTTGAATGGTTTCTTTATTTAACATAATTTTTCAACATCAAATTTACTTTGGTAGAGAATAACGTTCACTCTCTGTCACGCAAGCTCTTAAACAACATATATATTTACTTGGTAAGATACACCTTGCATATAAGCTCACTGTATTTGCATATGAAGGCTAATCTTGCTCTTCCATCACGGCAGATATTGAGGGCTCAAGTTCCCAAACCCTGTGAGAACTCACACCCTCTCTGCCACAGAGTTCTTCATGCATATTCAAGAAGCTACCTATTATATCAGGTTTCAGAACTTGCCTCGTTACTTTTCTATTCTCTACTTTGCAAAGTTTCCGCAACCTTTCCTTGGTTTTGCTGTTTCCTGACTTATTTCATCTTCATTCTACGCCACTATCGCATTGACTCTTCATTTACTGCTTCCTCGTTGGGAGAGCGGGGTCTGTTCTCAGCTACCACTCTGTTGGCCGCGGGTTCGAATCTCCGATCGGCCAATGAAGAATAAGAGGAATTTATTTCTGGTGATATAAATTCATTTCTCGCTATAATGTGGTTCGGATTCCACAATAAGCTGTAGGTCCCGTTGCTAGGTAACCAATTGGTTCTTAGCCACGTAAAATAAATCTAATCCTTCTGGCCAGCCCTCTCTAGGAGAGCTGTTAATCAGCTCAGTGGTCTGGTTAAGCTAAGATATACTTAAACTTTGCCTTAATTACTCATCACAGCTGTACCTGATCACGTTTGTTTTTTGTTTACACTTCTACAGGCTGGACTTTTTTCGTTATTTTTTTTATTCTATTCCTAATATGGGAAAAATATTACTTCATGTAAAAACGGCGTTTGTTCTAACTGACAAATAACAAAGGAAAAAATGGAAAATATCAAATACATTTTGGATGTATTCCTATAAAATTTTGAACATACCTAACTCTAAGACTGGTCACATCTCATTTGGCACAGGAATTATGCAACTAATTTGCTAGCTATTCTACTCTATCTTAGTATGTATTCAAATGTATTCTTAAAAGGCATTTATGTACATGCCAATATTCATAAGGATACAGAAAACAAAAACAGACTTTACTATTCAGTGAGTTATTGTTATTTTCTTTTAGAAGGTAGTTACTTCATATTAAGCCTAAAATTATATAAAGAAAGAACAAAATAAAAAAGGAAGCTCGTCGGCATCCTTCGGACGCGCTCTTTCTCGTAATGGTCATGTCCTTTACTCCTTAGGGAAGTCCATCCTTCAAGCCACCTCCGTTTCCTTATCTGACATTACACTCTTTCTATTTGTTCTTCTCGTGTTCATCCTTCTTTCCTCATCTTTTTGTCCTTACACTCCTTACATGTAATTTATTCCATGCCATTTCTTCTCTCTCTCTCTCTCTCTCTCTCTCTCATATTTTATCTATATTATTTCTTACACTTATTTCCCTCCTCCTTCCCTTCTTACTGTTTTCTCTTTCATAGTAATGAAGTGAGTTCTCGACTGTATAATCATGAGAATTATTAATTTTACTATTTGAATAAAGCACACTAAATATATTTCTTCAGGCCACTGAAATCCTGTGTTGCGGACTATTATTATTAGACATCTAGCTGGAGACCCGAGAAACATTACTAGCTTAAGGTTTGTCTACCTGTCAGTGGCTCATGTGTTAAACAGCGATAACACCAACTTTTTGAACTGAAACCTGCTCGATGGTCGGTCTAAAACTAATCTGTCGACGAAATAAATGAAACCGAGAGGTAAAAAGATTTAGAGTATTTGGTATGGAATATATCAGACAGTAATGAAATCCTAAATTTTGAGTGAAAGATTTATATATTGCAGCTTTATGCACAATTAAAAATTATTTCCCTTTGGATGCGTAAATTTCATTATAAAGTCATGAATTCAAAGTCTGTTCCTTTTGTCAAATTTACTGCATTCTGGATAATCTATATATATATATATATATATATATATATATATATATATATATATATATATATATATATATATATATATATATATATATATATATATATATATATATATATATATATATATATATATATATATATATATATATATATATATATATAACTGAATCACGAAAATATGGAACGTGATGAATATATAGATAAGATAAAATCACGAAGAGAACGGAAACACTGGAGTGCTGCAGAGGCCTTTCGACACTCAGTCCTTTACTTAGCAGTAAAGGACTAGTGTCGAACTCCCAGGCCTGTCCTTTGCCAGCAGTAAAGGACAGCACCTCCAGCACTGTTTCCGTTTCCTTCGTGGATTTTATCTTTATATGTGTGTATGTATGCATGTACAGTATTTATAGCTCTGACCTAGATAGAGATAAAGCCAATTTAATTTTAGATTACATACAGAAAACGGAATTAATAAATCACAATGGTTTTACTTCCCGAGGGTACAAGAATATTAATTCCTGTGTATTCTCTCTAGTCTGACGCAAGGTTACAAAATGGAATTCGTAATTTCTTGTCCTTCATTTGCAGTTATTTTTTCTTACTTAAGTTTTTAATACTCAAGAAGCGAGAGAGTGCCTTTAATATGAAGACTGGGTGCATCGTGCCCAAGAGGATTTGATGATCAGCTGATGATAATTCTTTTAGGGTGAATGAAGCGGCTACTGTTGAGAAGTCTTCTGTTCTGTGATTCTTCCACAATTAAACAGTTGAAGTAGGAATATAGCAATAACCATTGTTGGTGATTTTACTCTGTACGAACCCCTGGGAGATGAAATGGCAAATTTGGAGGACAAAATTTATCAATTATGATTACTAAATAAATGGGCTGCCTATTAGTTCACAACGTCTTGACAGTAGACCAAGAAGGAACTTATCTCAATTCTCCATCGTCTGTTGACTCACTGGACCTTCGTGTCTTTCAGCAATGAAATAAACAACAGGTCAGCTTCTTTCACTCAGCCACAAAAGTTCAATTTCATTCCTCTCCTCGAATACTTAGGCCTTCAATTAATTTATCATTATGCGTGTCTTTCTTCCATTACCAGGAATCCCTCCTGCCTCCTTGAAATATGGAATGGAATGGAATGGAATATAGAATTTAGGCCAAAGGTCAAGCACTGGGACCTACGAGGTCATTCAGCGCTGAAACGGAAATTGAGACTTGAAAGGTGTAACAGGAGGAAACCTCACAGTTGCACTATGAAACAATTGTTAAGAGATGGAAGAAAGAATAAAAATGCAGGTACAATAAAAGGAATGAAAGGAGTTGTAGCTAGGGGCCGAAGGAAAGCTACAAAGAACCTTAAGTAATGTCTACAGTACACCGCTTGATGTGCACTGACGGTACTAACCCCTACAGGGCCTCGAAATATCGTTGTGATTCCCAGCAAAACCCCTTGACTTCATCTCACCCCGGGCTCAACTATCGAGCGCTCTCCGTTATTTCTCTTCCCTAGATCTACATATGAATGATGGCGTCTGGTATAAGCTTTACAGAGTGGCGAGAACGTCAAAGAAACAGAACAGGAGAGGTGTTAGGATGGAGAAGCAATACCGCCATGAGCTCTCCTGAAATCCGGCCTATACCAAAGGGATTTACGGCAATGTCTCAAGCTTATCTTTATTTCCACTGCTTTCCATTTCCCTCTTTTAATCTCTTGCACCCATATTCAACATTTTACCGCATGCATTTGGATTTTACGCTTTCTGTACGCAGAATTTTATCTGTATCGAGATGCAATTAATGTTGATTATCTGAAAACATGATTGTGATATACTTTATGCAACTATATTTTACTATTATTGATATTATTATATAAAAGATCGTTCAGAGTTGATGCCAGGTGCATTTAAAAGGACATGCTTTTTACTTTAGCTAAGTACTATGTCAATCTTTTTTTTTGTGGGGAGTTTGGGGGGAGTGGGGAGCGGTGGCCGGGCAAACATCTGTATCCAGTTATGATATGATATACCATCAGAGGATGGAAAAGCCATTTTCTGGGTTGAGGTGGTGTGCTCCTATGCATTTATGAACACCCGATTTAAGTCAGAAAAGTCGTTGGGCTCTAAGGCCAAGTGGAGGAAAAACGGGAGAATATTTATTTAGATGCGTTTCGTCATCCGGTTTAGCAACAAAGGGAAACAAATACTTCCGCATGTGGGATATTTATTAATTTGCATATTCTAGGCTGACGTCTTCAAAATAACTGCCAAATTATTAATATTCGCTTTGAATTTTCCGCTGTTGGATAAAAGTCTACTTCTACAATGGGTTAACACTGCAGCGATTTCTTTTAACAATTGTTGCAAGTTTAAAATTCATAATCGTAAAGTTGACAGCAATCTATAGCAGTTAACACCGACATGCCAATGAAGGCACTAGACTTGAAATCAGTTGTTAATTCCAACATCTGAGAAAGACTTTAGACCATCTTCGTATTATTGGCACACTAACTTCTCATTCCTCTCTATATTTTGCAGGATCTTACGTTAAATTTTTTCGAATTTTAAAAGTAAGCTATCTAGTAATTTGTTATGAAATGATGTAAATTTTTATTTTGTCTGCTTCAAGAGGGAACGTGGATTGCTTTAAATTAAACTTCATAAAAATGCCTGAATCTGACGTTCAGCACATTGAGTGTGTTCGCATCGGAAAACACTTGAACAGGTAAATGCTGAAGACGCCTAACATTCCTCTTGACAATTCCATGCTTGAGACACCGTGGGTGAATGATCATCCCAGAGGACTTTTCCAGGTTTGAGAAAATGTGGTTGGGCGCCGTTCACACACCTGATATCCCTTTGGCCCGTTTTAGGTTCAAAATGCCCAAGAGGTTGAGTCAAGACAACTTTTGTTTTTTAACGATTATTCATATCAGTGAACTTCAATACGACTGAAGTTATTACAGTTAAATGAATCCTGACTTATTGTTTTAAATTGTGTGATTGACATCGTGATTTTATGTTGATCATACCTGTATTTTTATTAATATTGGGTCTACCACTGAAATACCTTACTGACTTCCTAATAACCATTCATCTAGGTATTTTGTGCATGCATTCCTATAAATATTTTATTATAATACTGACATTTAACAAAATTAAGCATTGCCATTCTTTTTATTTTAGTTAAAATTTCTGTAGATAACCCAGTTATAAGACGGAAGAGAATATCTCTAATTAACTGAAAATTAATATAAACAGTTGTAAACACCAAATAAAGCATCTCTCTCTCTCTCTCTCTCTCTCTCTCTCTCTCTCTCTCTCTCTCTCTCTCTCTCTTATATATATATATATATATATATATATATATATATATATATATATATATATATATATATATATATATATATATGTTATATCTTTATACCTCTTCCTTCATTTCTATCCCGAAAACTTTTCCTCATCACTCATCTCTTCAGCTTTTACTCCCATTCCATGGTGATCAGTACTGGAGAAAATAAGGGAAAATTTGAGAATGTTTTCAATTAAGATAACACCAAAATTGACAGGGACATGGAACCTGCTCTCGAGATAAGAACCCAAAGGCTTTGTGAGAGTTAGTAAGACAAAGTGAACCCTAAATTGAGAACAACATTCCCTCTGACCTATGTGTTTAGCGGGTCCTCAGAGTACTCTCCATTTTGTTTTTATTGCTAGAAGTCCGGAAATATTCTTCCTTGTTTGCTAAAGGAGAATTGATGCTTTCATTGCGCAAGGCTCCTCGCTAGTCTTCTAGCTAATTTATTTCTTGCTCTTTTTGTGTATCGGATAACTTGATATATATATATATATATATATATATATATATATATATATATATATATATATATATATATATATATATATATATATATATGTATATGTATATGTATTTAAAATCACGTATATATAGTACAGCTGACAACATGGCATTGCCCAGAAGACCTAAGGGCCCAGTGTGTTTTCCTGTGTGTGTTTAAAATCCATTTTATCCATACTACTGAGCTGATTGTCCCATTTATCCAGGCTTGTACTGACTCTGATTTATCCGAATCAGAAAGATTTTCTAGGTATGACTGCCCATAACCAGGTACTGCACTGTCCATTTTATCCATACATTACTGTGCTGATTGTCCCATTTATCCAGGTATTTCTGTGGTGACTGTCCCATTTATCCAGGAATTACTGTGGTGACTGTCCATTTATGCAAATATTACTGACTGAGTCCCAGTTATCCAGATACTACTGTGGTGACTGTCCATTTTGTCAGGTATACTGCACTGTGTCACTTTTATCCAGGTATTACTATTTTGACTGGTCCCATTTATCCAGGTATTACTGCACGTTGACTGTCCCAAGAATTATTGCGACTGCCCCTGAAGGTACTGTACTAACTGTCCATTTCATCCAAATGTTACTGTACTGACTGTCCCAGTTATCCAGATACTACTGTGGGGGTCAAATGATGGCCATGTGCCAATTTTTGTCTACATCGGTCGAGCAGCTACCACTTAAGTAATAAAGGGAAGAGGGAAGGGGGGAAGGGGGTGGGTGTGAAACCTGCCTATTATCTCAGTTGGGTCAAAATGATGACCAAGTGCCAAGTTTTTGTCTAGATCGTTGAAAGGGTTACCAAAGAAGTTACAAAATGAAGGGGAAGAAATGGAGAAGGGAAGGGTATTTTTTGAAACCTAATGTTATCTCAGTCAAACGTTGGCCAGGTGCCAAATTTTGTCTATATAGGTGAGCGGTTACCACAGTAGTTACAAAGGGGCGATGGGAGATGGGGGAAGGGGACGGGGAAGGGGAAGGGGGTACGGGTTTGAAACCTACCCTATTATCTATGTTGGGTCAAATGATGGCCAAGTGCCCAATTTTGTCTAGATCGGTCAAGCGGTTCGTATTTTTGCAGGAATTTAAGCCAGAGGCGCTGGGACCTATGAGGTCATTCAGCTCTGAAAGGAAAACTGAGAGTAAAGGAGGTTTGAAAGGTGCAACAGGAGGAAAACCTCGCAGTTACACCATGGAAAAAAATCGTTAGGAGACGGTGGAAAGTAAGATGGAAGAAAGAAAATATGAACGGAGGTACAGTACAAGGAATGAAAGAGGTTGCAGCTAGGGGCCGAAGGGATGCTACCAAAGAACCTTAAGTAATGCCTACAGTGCATCGCCTGAGGTGCACTGATGGCACTTTCCCCCTACGGACGGATTTCTATAACGCACAAACATATGGACAAACATACAAATACTACAAACAAACATGAAACAATTTATATATGATACATATAATTATACATATGTATATATACATAATTATAAATATATATATATATATATATATATATATATATATATACATATACATATACTTAATTATGTATATACATATACTGTATATAATTATATATATTTTATATATACACTGAATGTTTGTATGTTTGTCCCTATGTTTGTCAGAAATCAGGCCCACATTCACACTCATGGACAGCCCACATATTAGTGCAGCAGATTGCTGTAAAAATCGTTCAGATAGTGAAACAAGTATGAAATTTGCACAAACATTCCAAGACTACGCTCTCAGGAAAAGGGCACTGGCCACCTGAGGCCCAAGATGGCGGCTATTTTTCAAAATGGCCGCCATCTATGTTGAGATTCACTGGTTTGGGAGCATCTATTGGATGGAATATGCAGTTTTTTTTTTTTTTTTTTAAACCTCGACTTTAGGTTATAAAAATGTTCCATACTGACATTTTATTGAAAAACCCTACTAAATGAATTGTAACCAAGATGGCTGCACACAAAATGGTTGCCATAAAAGTTTTTTTTTTCTATCCACAGTTAGCAGAAAGACATAGACCAAACTGTTTTTATATTTAATGGTATATCTATGTGATCAGACAGTTTAACTAATATGCTATTAACTGAATATAATGGTATGGTCACATACAACATTGTGTCTAAGATCGTAACCATAAAAGAAAAGAAGAGAAATACGGACTAAACAAGAACCAATCTATGGAGCAGGTCTCTCAACCCACACCTTGAAAATCTGAGGATAAGAAGGTAGGCATAGCATGACACGTTGGATGGTCAAGTCAGATTATCTACTGAAGAGGGCAATATTTATCTAGACTTCACATTTGCAAGTGCACAGAGCTGCAGGGGAAGACCCAGCTCAGAGCACTTTGCACCTTTCCGACAGCCTGTTTTGCATCCACATTTGCAAGCTGTTGGCAACTCTTGGCTAAGGGCGAGAGTTGGTTGTCCAGAGGACTTGCCATGTTTCACCAGACTTTTTGCCATCCCCACTCAGCAGGGTTCTCTTGTTGTATGACACTATGGTTTTGCCCCCACACACAACCAGCCTGGTACGCAGCACGCCTGGTGTGCGGAGGGAGAGCCCCTGGTTGGTGGGAATGGCCTCATATGCCCTTTGTTTTCTGGCAAACATATCAAGTCTAGCTCATCCACAGTGCCAGCAGTGCTGGATCTTTCATACATACGCATGACAAACCTCTCCAGGACCTTCAGGTCACTCTCTCTTCCACTCTGAGGGTAGTGACTCAGTTTGGAGAACACAGTGGAGGCCTCTGGAAAGATGTTCCATGTCTGCCAGGCGGTCTTCTTGCCCTGTCTGAAGGCTGACACTGTATCACAGCCCTGTGAACGCATGGAAGAAGAGCATGCCATTCACCTCTCCCTGGCCCAGAGTTGCACAGGTCATGCACATAATCCAGCTGCGCAGGCTCTGGCCTTGGCCAAATGCCACCCATAGCTTCTCTAGCCTCTAGATTGTGGAGGAGGAGAAAGCACTGACTGCAACGACAAGAACATTCGTGTCATTTGCTTTAACCGCGGATGGTCTTGGCTCCATGTTCTGTGGCATATTTGGTATGGAGAAAGATGCGGGTGTCAGCTTCCTCATGAGAGCACTTTTCCAGTCCCTGAAGACTAGCCTCATGAGTGCTGAGGACAAGCAGACCTTCGGCAATGACAACATTTGTGGCAGACATCTGGGCAACTTTTGTCTGCCAGGAACTGAACAACTCTGTCTGTTGGTGCATCAGGTTCAGGAAATTGCGCCAGTTGATGGAATTGTGTCTGTCTGCCCACCCGCGCCTTCCCTCCTTGACCACGTTGGAGCCTGGTCTCCAGCTGAGGCTGGATGTATTGTATACACCAAATACAAGATGTGATGATGTGTACTTGCTGCTATAGGATTGTATCACAGGCAAGAAGTCGCAAAGGCATAGCCTCTAAAGGTCTTTTCCTTTCTTTGGTGGTAAAGGCATGACCAAAGCTATTCACCCACAATGAGGACATCAGTCTTTGGTTCTTTGTCTTCTAGTGTACATGACCTCCAGGACCGGAGGCTAGCTGAGACTTCTATATGCGGGGTGGCAGCTTCTACCACCCTCACTAAGGGAAGCTGGGAATGTCGTTCGTGTTGAAGAATTCCTTGCAGATCACATTCACGGCTCTGACAGGATATAAATAGTTGAGAAAGCTGGTGAATCCTCCTCAGAAGTTTCTGCTTTGACTGTTCTACAGGAGCAGCTTCTGTCTGAAGAAGTCAGTTCTGTTCTTCTTTATCGGCTCATAGAAGGAGACTGCATTGTTTGCCAAAGAGTCTGAAAACTTGAAATTTAGTATATTTCTGTCAAGGTGTGTCTGTAGTTCTGCTGAGCTGGGGTGGCAATGTCTTTGTTGTCAATGAATACAGATCCTGGCTCTTCTTCCCGAAAAGGACTTCCTGGCGTTGCAAAGCCAATGACAGCTTAGTTGACTCTTCCAAGAATGTCTTCTGCGCATGAGGTGTTTGTTCACGGTGTTGTCTGCTCATTAGACTCTTTACTTTGAACCTCTGTTTCTGCATGCAGACACCCGTTGATGATCTCTGGGCCAGCCACCATCCATCTTCTGAGTGCTGACGGATCTTCAGTCAGCCCAATGGCTCTCGCCATCAGCCTTTATAAAGGCATTGGTCTGCTCATGAGCTTGGTCAAGAGCCATTGCTGAGAATCAAGGATCATTCAGGCATTAGATCAAAAGCTACAGCCTTGAACTCCTTGTGCAACTTCTGTGCAAGCGTGGAAACTCTCTAGGGTAAGTATGTCCCTGAGGTGAATAGGCAGCCAACGAGCATAGTTTGTGGCTATTGTTGAAAAAGAAGTAGGGTGCATCAGCTCATGCAACGCTCAAGGTAGAGGACAAAATT
Organism: Macrobrachium rosenbergii; assembly: GCF_040412425.1. NCBI lineage: Eukaryota > Metazoa > Arthropoda > Malacostraca > Decapoda > Palaemonidae > Macrobrachium > Macrobrachium rosenbergii. The sequence goes on from NC_089748.1 coordinate 29,468,511, forward strand.
GGCCTCACGGAAGCGACCTGGATCAGTAGGAATATCACAGTTCCAGACAACACCATGTGCCAGAAGTGGAACTGTGACTCTGCTGTCTTCAAGGTCACACCACTCTCAAACTCTAATGCCTGCTCATTGTTGTTTGCTTTCTGCACAGTAGTCAGTGTATAAGGTCTCAGAGTTTGTACAACTAGAGGTTGTAATCTGCATCTGCTGTGTCCTTGCTACACTTGCAGCTGACAGGAAGGATTCTGTCAGTTCCAGATGAAGCAACTCCTGCCCACCAGAGCCCGTCCAACCACTGCCATGAAGAAGAGTACCAAGAGATGTCAGCGGCCATCCAATGTGCAGACCATCAAACATTACCAGATACTTGTTCTTTCATACCGATCGTGGCCACTGCCACTGCACCTGCTTTGCTACGCATAGATTGGCTGATCAGCTGTGATTATGGGTATCTGCCAGTTCAGAAAATCAGTGACATCCTGCACTTTCTGCATCACGCGGTTTGATCGTGAGCAACGAACGAGCCTGATCACGCAGGAGAGGAAGCAATGAAGTTATGGTTACTTCTCTCAACTCCTGGGCTTCTCTTCATTGAAGCGTGATGAGCTGACCACGCCAGATTCACTGATCATCTATTTCCTGGGTGACTATGACTTACTAGCCACTGATACTCCAGTGCAAGCTGTGGCCCCAAGATATCTGTGGGTGGCTTTGGTATTGCAGTGTTTGGTGGCACAGGGTTCTTTGTTTGAAAGGAAGCTGGTGAGATGTTTGTGAATGTGTCCGCAATTCAGGCACCAACCTCACTTCCTCAGGTGCAAACTTTAGTTGCTGTCTCCTTCTGTCCAGTGCTCTTGTGGTGCTGAAATAAGGTGAGATGCTATTCCATGGAAGGAGGTAGTGGCAGTAGTTGTAGATGGGTTGTGGTCGATGCTGTCCATCACCGCAGTGGTGAACAACCCTTTTCGCAATTGGGACAGGACCACACCCCTCCTCCACATATTTGCTAACTGTGGCATCTCCCCATCTGTGTAGAGACCTCCAGTACTCTGTCATAAGAGATACTGAGGCCATATCGATGTAGCATTTCAACCAGGTTTCTCTTCCTGGTTTTGGCATAGACTGAGAGTCCCATGGATCAGAATGGTGTTTCTCTGTCTTTGGAGTGTCTATGAGTTGTTGCTCCCTTTATCGGGAGTAGCAGTTGAACTGGGTAAGGAGCTGTGCAATGGCCTGGTCTGACTTTGATGCTCCAAATCGTAACTGTGACTGATGTCAGCCCCATGCTCAACCATTATCCTTACAAACTGAGTATGAGGAGGCACAGAATTTCGTACAAGCCTCAGAAAATAAAGCATCAAATCCAGACTGATGATCAAGTATAGACTTTCTGAGAATATTTGCTGCTTTACAATGATAACTGGCTCTGAAAGATCAGATGATTTATGCGCTTTTCCCACATCCTTTTGAAATGCAAGTAATGCATCTCTCTGCCAGATTATGATTCTCAAGTTCTGGAATTTCTACAGAAGTTTTGTCTTGAGTCTCGTGAATTTACACTTGGTGACTCTACACCCAATTGTCTGTGACGGTTGCTGGTAGAGGTGGCAAAATATCTGCCAAATGTAAATGTGACTGATCATTTCTGAACAAAGGTTGCTTTCAACAATGTGCAGTCATCGTCTCTGACAGAACTAGTGGATACACATCTGATTCTGACTCAGTGCTACCTTGGTCTTTCTCAAGGCCTCAGGTAGACCTTTCTGCTGTAGAGGGCACAAAGACAGGCATGGTGATACTTAAACTCCTGTGCAATGACATCCCCACCAGTCAACTTAGCAAGGAGCTTGCCATCACTAAGTATCTCTGCACATTCATGCAATTTCAAGTCAAGGCCCTTAGTACTAGCCTGTCTGAGATCAGATGCAGGTGCCACTTTCTCACAGAAAATGCAAACTTCATTGTCATGACTGGTTCGTGCAGCTTTAGCCACTAGTCTCAGTGTTGCTGGTCTGGCTGCTGGATTGCTGCTTTGCACGGTCCAGTTTAGTGTTGTTAAACAACAAGCACAGTTCACATGGTATTTTGCTGCATTTTTTCAGAGTGGCTCTCTATGCCATCACCTTCATCCAGCCTTGCTGGATCCATTATCAGTGGCATTTCATTAATTTCACTGAACAGGGGAATGTTCCTTGCCAGCATTGTGTACCCATCATGGTCTAGGACATGATGACTTGGAGGTGATGTCAAGTGTCACCCTTTGTCCTTCTTGACAAAGACAACACAAACTCCAGTTTGTTTTCAACATCAATATTGATTGCATCTACATTCTTGCCATGATTTCACTTCTTTGAGATTAAGGCCGAGGGGTTATCCTTTTTACCACCTTAAACAAAGCACACATTCCTGTATAGATTCAACTAGGTCTGTCTCCTACACCTAGCCCGATCATTCATCCAGTGCCATTTAAGTCCCGTGGTGATCTTGTACACTATCCAAGTACATGAACCATCATGTACAGCCCCCATACCCTGGCTCGGCTCTCCGCTGCATCCTGTCTATTCAGGCAAGGGCTATCTAACTATAGCTGGTCTGGGGCTGTTAGAAAGCATTTTGGGCTAATTCAAACTAAACTATACTACAACCAGTCTAAGACTACAGGATTGGGGTAAAGCTGGATTAGCTGGCACTGGAACCCCATGCTGAGTTACACAGCAGTGATGTCACCAGTGTGCCCTGGTTGTGTGCAGACATACACTCTTTACATTTATTAATTTTTCCTTCAAAATTGATGAGTTATCTGAAAGAGATGGCCTCATTAGGATCTAAAACCACAGAAACCAAGATCCATGCTTAAAACGATAATTGTTGAACGGGCATTATTTCTCATTATAATTATTGTTTCTACCTTTTCTTGGCAGCCATATAGCCCCCATATTTAAAGGTAAATCAAATTAAAGCTACAGAAACATAATATTCACAAGAAAATAGTATGAAGAGCTTTACCATATTGCTAGAAGCAAATACATGCCATTCTAGTGAAAAATTAGTCAAATTCGTCGATACTGGCTGCCATCTTGGAATTTGGCCGCCATATTAAATTTTTGCGTGGCCAGCGCCCTTTCTGATAGAGGAACTTTAAAGATAATTTGTGCAAAATTTCATGCTTGTTTCACTATCTGAACGATTCTTATGAAATATGCAATTATCTGCCTGCACTATATGGTCCTGTAGCTGCAAAAACAACTATCACTGGCATTTAATTGACAAAATGATCACTGCCATCAACAGACAATCAGCTCTTGCTTATCATCACCACCATCTCAGTCTTAAACCTCACATAAATATGACCTATAACCCTAATTGTATTTTATATATATTATGATGGTAAAATCGTTAAAATCCTATATCTTAATTTAGTTATTCATCGTGTCTTAGTTTTTTTTATATATTTATAGAACTTCAAAGAAAATACTCCCCAATGAGCCCGTAACCCTGAGGGAGTACACCCTAATAAGTAAAGAACAGCTCCTTCTCAATCGGTATCCCTCCTCTTCCTGCTTTGGAGAGAATTTTCAAGACTTCTTTTGAATAATTATAGAATGTCCTTTTGAAAGAAACTACTAGCAATAAAATTGAACGGAAGCTTAAAAACGATATATAAAAAATAAAAATAAACTAAAGCAAAAAGTCATAATATGTTTCTTCACCTTATCTGGGTTTAAAAGATCAAACGAGTATGAAACGACTTGGTAAATTTGCCAGTGAACGGTTCCTCTCTTACCTGGAAATTCTGTTTTCAATTCTGTTTTCATAAAACTTTCCCCTTGATATTTATTGGTGGAGAAAATACGAAGAGAAAGTTGACCAATGCACAGAAAATCACATATTGCTTTGCAATTCTCGTGTCGACTCTTCTGACCGCATTCCCATTTACGGTCAGTAAAGTTCTTCGTTGGACGAGTGGGTTCCGTTCTCAGCTAGCACTCTGCTGGCGGCGAGTTCGAATCTCCCGACCGGCCAATGAAGAATAAGAGGAATTTATTTCTGGTGATAGAAATTCATTTCTCGTTATAATGTGGTTCGGATTCCACAATAAGCTGTAGGTCCCGTTGCTAGGTAACCAATTGGCTCTTAGCCACGTAAAAGTAAGTCTAATCCTTCCGGGCCAGCCATGAGAGAGCTGTTAATCAGCTCAGTGGGTCCGTTAAACCAGGTATACCAATTTTTACGGTCGGTGAGTCGGTCTAGAGACGCAACATTTCATCTCGTCTAATCGAAGAAGTTTCGTTGTGCTCAAGAATAAAACAACTAATCAAGCAGCTTTACGTTATTAAGAATAGATGACTAAAAATTTGTGAACAAACGAAATTGGGAAATATTAAGAACAAAGCCAATAAAAATACAATGATTAACATATTTTTTTTACATTTTACGTGAATTTTATTCTGATTCTATTGCCGTCACTGAAAGAAGTCATGCCATCCTTCTGATCATTTCACAGTATTTATATAGATTTAGTTTTATAGTCAAGCCCTTGGCCGTCTAGTCTAAATAAAATGAATCACAGCCCATATATGGAATTCCATAATCCATGTTACTATTCGGTTGTGGGTACTTTTTTGAAGCATGCTTATCACCATGTTGCTTTATGCAAAAAATTACATATATAATGAATACTTTTTAAACTTAAAAGCCAAAACTCCAAAGAACACTGGTCTGTACACGCTCTGGCTGGGCAGATTCCAAATACCAAAATAGACTTGTGTTAATCCTATTTTCATATTAGCTTAAAGAATGTATTTAATAGCAAGATGTAGTTTGTATAGTGTGTTCAGTTAAACTTGAAGACATTTAAGTATACCACAATCACCTACTTCACAATATTTCATATGCTTCGTATAGTAACCTCTTAATCGAATCTACTTAGTGTTTTTTTTTATTATCTGCCACTGAAAATACAGACCTGTGAACGCGTCTTATTATCTGTTGCACAAATGCATTTCTAAATTTATTTTCTAGGAGGTATAGATTTTGAATGAATCGCATTAGGTTCCCTGTCTCCAGCTTTCCTCGTTCAGTGGAAACGATACGTGTCCTTTTATACCAGTGAAATCTAACACTAACATACACAAAGAAATAATACATTTCTATTTTCATTATGGTTTCCGTTTTCAAAAACACCTGATGCGTTTTACTTTTACAAAGTAATATACCTCGAGGTATGCGTTCATATTTAAAATTCATATACCTTACTTTCACATTTCCATAAAACGTTATATATTCATGCTAAAATTACGCTCTGGTCAGCAATACAATATAACTTACATTTCTGGTGATTTTTTTAACGCCTCAAAATTTTATACGTCAAATTTTAGAAGCATTTAAGTCTTCAATTTCCAGATATCTTTATTTTATTGTATTTCACCAAAACCATCTCTTACAAGGCTTCTGCACTGGAAAGACAAATCATAGAAAAATGACAACAAAAGAATGAAACTAAAAACTCAGGTCCGATGGAAATAGAAAGAAAGAAAGAGAGAGAGAGAGAGGAGAGAGAGAGAGAGAGAGAGAGAGAGAGAGAGAGAGAGAGAGAGAGAGAGAGAGAGAGGAGACGCCAACTGAAAACGAATTCATAAAAGTAGGAATTTTCCCAGTGTCAAGAGGAAACGTATATGAAATGTACAGACAAATGAAAAATTAGGAACCATTATTAAAAGACACCAATAGAAAACTAGTGTAGAAGTAGTTTACTTAATAAGAAATGTAATCAATTTCCACATCCAAGTGAAAATTTACCTTGACGACACACACCCCGGTGAAGTCCAAAAAAAAAAAAAAACTGTAATGCAACACCGCCCTCCCCCACCTCGTTGACAGGCAGTGCCGTCACTGTACCTCACACGGAGCACTGTAGGCATTACTGAAGTTTGTTAGCAACGTTCCCTCGGCACCCACTTTCTAGTTTTACCGCCATTCGTTTATTTGTTTTTTTGCTCTCTAACTCCCTCTTTATAGTCTCAAGCACAGAATGGCTGAAAGTACCCAAGGTCTTGATTTTATAGCCTATTTTTCATAAATTAAACCAAATTATGAGAGAAGCCCCTCGAGGATTTGAAATATTACAAAGGAATTTTTTTCTTGTAGCACGTTCATATTACAAAAAATATAATAATAATAATAATAATAATAATAATAATAATAATAATAATAATAATAATAATAGAGATAAGATAAAATAATACAAGGCTGACATTACAACTAGTGGGGCCTAGATGAATAATATTAATAACAATTGCACCTCTCCCAATTATATGAAGGAAATAGAACTAGCACCAGCAGAATAAAGAGCAAATAAAAGTAACTCGAGAACTACTGTGAATGACGATGTCATGCTGAATATGTAACTGGAGTTTCAAACATTATGGTATATCACCGGTCTCGAATATTAATGCCGCATATGCCATCTTGCTTCAAGTAAACCATTTCTTTGAACGAAAATATTAATGTAAAAATCTAATTCACGACAGGTAAAGTAACCAAGTGTCACCACCATGGGTGCTGAGCGTGCTGTTCTGATCTCGACCACATCAAAATATTGGTGAATACTGAAGTGACATCAGTTCTACATATGAATTAAAAGGAAATGCTTACAACTGAATTTTTCATTTGCATTTCCAACCAGAAGAACACACAGTGAGCAAAATCTAAACAATGCCTGGAAATGATTAATTAGCTTTTAAATCTTTCTTTTGGATTCTGTTAGACAGACATTCGCGGGAAACTGCCTGCTGGCAGCAGGGTTCGCTCTGGTATGAACAGGCAGTTTAGGCATTTAAAGTTAATGGTGAATTTTCAGAAAGCCTTTCTAAACTCTTTGCTTTTGATTAGACATACTTCTGTAAGGTCAATATGCACTGCTACTGCTGCTGCTGCTGCTTGCATTGGAATACATTGATTCAACAGTGCTATTTAACATCATGGTGAATTTATACTGTACTTAACCAGTACTTCTTCCAGTAAACTATACTCCTTCAGGCATAGGGTACTGATATCTACCACATTTCATACAATTCAAGTCTTTATGCACACAGAAATCACATTTCATATGGCGTCTGTGTTTGGTTTGCTATTATCCGTTGTTTACTCTACTTGTGCATATATATAACGATTGAAACTGCCAACGTTGTTTATATTATATTTCTTAATGATGTTACTTGTTCAAAATGGGCAAGTGAATATAACGACAAAGTAAGGAAAATGTATTACTCCCAAACACCCATAAGTATTATGGCGAATGTACAATTAAATCAAATGTATCAATAAATTAAACACTACATAACGTTGTAGAATTAGCCATTTAAACTTAACATTACGGTTACTAATAAAGTACAACCTGTGATACCTTTATTCAGTAATACAATAATCTCTCTCTCTCCCTCTCTCTCTCTCTCTCTCTCTCTCTCTCTCTCTCTCTCTCTCTCTCTCTCTCTCTCTATATATATATATATATATATATATATATATATATATATATATATATATATACACACATATATATATGTATATATATATATATATACACACACACAACCCAAATGTTCATCCCTAGTGAAATTCTACTCGTTTTTAATTGGACCATGCTATTTGCAATGGCCCCTTGGCAATTAGCTCTATCCATTCAATACTGCATTACGACGATAGCTAAACTTCATATGAGACAGAAACAGAGCAAGACATTAAAACACCGACTTTTGGTGACTCAAGACAGTAAAACTTTCCGCTGAGGTGAAATAATGTTTTTAAAAACAACAACTATGATGTCATTCTAATCTTTAACCTCTATTCATAATAGGTTCATTTGTTTTCTTTTCATTTTAAAGCGAAAAAGTACAGATGTACGAATCTGTAAAAGGACTTTAAGTTTTCAACAGTAATATATCTCACAAACAGTGTGACTTGGATTTCTTTTGAAATACTACAAGGGCAAAATATTTCTTCCTACATTTTTTGCTATCAGTTATAAACGCAAAATAAGAATAAAAAATACAAAGAAAACAAAAATACATTAAAAGCATTTGAATGCAAAGTATATATTCGAAAGTATGAAACAGCTTGATTTTGATACATAATTCAAAAGTCGCGTTCGGCGCTTTGACGAAAAGGCGACGCCATGAAATATGCATGAAAACAGTCAAGCTTCAGGAAAGGCTGCGGTGTTCAAGACGTAACAAGGATAGAAAGAATGCTGTGAGGAAAAAGCGCAAAGAATTCAGAACGGAGGTCCGGATATTTCCTTTACTAAAGTGTTTGCTAAACCAAAAAAGAAAAAAAAAAACTGAAGATTGTGGGTGGAAGGTCTCATTAAAGATACAGTAAGAAAGTCTGATAAAAAAAAAAGGTTTTGAACTTTTATTCTGAGATGAGAGATACACGAAAGATGTGGAAGACATTCGGTAATTAATATGTAATAAACAAACTATTATATACAGAAAGCTCGTTTATACATTTTGTTACAGGTCTTGTTATTATCTCTGGGTTTTAGTTTTCTTTAGCATCTGACGGTTTGAGAGAAATGGAAAAAAAAAATGTTATCGGCATATCGTGTCTGGCGTTCCACAAGGTAGTGTCCGTGATCCGATGGTATTTTTAGTGTATACAAATGACATGGTTGTTGTCCTGAAAAAAAAAAAACAACAACAACAGTTCAGTTTGCCGATGATGCAACACATGAAACATGAAGCTGCCCGTAGTCTGAATTATGCTATGGAGCGAATTAATGAATGGTGTCGCCGCTGGGTTCTGTGGCTGCACTGCAGTTACACGAAAACACTATTGATCAGTAAATCTCGTATCGATTTTCCACCCCGTCCTGCCCTTCAAGTGGATGGGATTCTGCTAAATAAGTCTGAAGCTCTGATTATACTTGGTGTAATTTTTTACTCACATCTTACATTTGGCAAAACATCTAATGACAGTGCCAGCAAATACCGCACGAAAGTTGTGTACTATACACAAGTCCTCATATATTAACAACAACGATAAAATCAACGTAAGCTGTTTTAGGTCATTTGTCTTTCCTTTACTAGAATACTATTCTCCAACTGACAGGGAAGCTGGGGATAACACGCTGGTATGGCAGTTATCCTGCCCAGGTAAAGCCTTGGGTACAGTGTGACTTAAGTTCCAACATCTTTTATGACTTGTGTGGCTTAGCCGGCAGCGGCCTTGCCTTGCAATTGAAAGACATGGTTTCGATCCTGATTTGAGTCAGAAACTTATTTCTGCTTCACACGTGCGTGTTTTATTTCTATCATATTCACTCAGAAGAGTTAATTCGGATGAAATTCTGTCAACTGGGTCACTGTTGAGTCGGGTGGGTCACTGCTGAGTCGGGAAGTTGTGGAAAATACGCTGGTATGCGAGGCAGTTAGCCCGCACAGGTAAAGCTCTAGGTACAGTTCCAACTTCTTCATATATATATATATATATAATCATGAAGCTACAAATGTCATAATATCGAAATCCACGCTACCTCGGTATATCTCCGTTGGAGAATTGTCGCGAAGGGAATTTATATAAGTGATAAATGATTGGAATCGTGGGGACACGAACCCGCGAAAGCCTGTTCAGCGACTCCAGTTGGCGTAAACCATTGAGCCATCAAGAGGTA
>NC_089748.1:29483180-29513180 GCF_040412425.1 Macrobrachium rosenbergii
CCTAAATTAAAAATGCTAGACTAAACCTTGTACTTTTGTGCAATCCACTCTCCTTGTACTTTTGTACAACCCAATACTGAATTTATAAAAACTGCTATCCAGGAAAATTAGCACATTCCGCTCCGCTAACTCTTCCCTTAATAATGCCATGTTTCACAACGGCTTCATGGACTGGAAAATCTCCTGACACTTCTATCACGTGATTAACGACTCAGCAACAAACTAGTATGTTCATTCTCCCATTTGTTTCACCCGCCGATGAATCCAATTACACCATTTAAAAGACACACAACAATTGCACGCATTCGTTTCCAGTGTGCTGAAATGACTACCTAAATTACAGATTCTAAATTGATAATTGATAATATATATTTGATAATATATATATATATATATATATATATATATATATATATATATATATATATATATATATATATATATATATATATATATATATATATGTGTGTGTGTGTGTGTGTGTGTGTGTGTGTAGAGAGAGAGAGAGAGAGAGAGAGAGAGAATGTAACACATATTAGTGATGATACTTTATTTCTCATTAAAATGATAGGCTTCAAAATATCTAATTGAAGACTCCTTATAGTTTTCATTAACAGCATTATCATTAATATTATAAAAAAATTAAAATTAAAATGCCTTCATGGTCACTTGAGAACAACTCCTAAAGTCTAAAACTAACTGAAATAACGCATAATTACGGGAGTGGTGTAGGTTTCACATCTATTTTAGTTAGAGAGTGTGAATAAGATTTAAATTTTTAAGAACATAATAAGAGAATAAGAGTTCAAATAAATACCGACTTCATGCCATCTGACAAAAAGTGAAACTTCTGTTACTCTCCGTCAATTTGCCTGTGATGTACAAGAAGTATGACAAGAGAAAGATAGAGTAGGTTATGTTTACCTGGACTCAACAGTTGAGAGAGCAGAAGGAGATAAAACAGTTAAATGGCTGCAAAAGTAGGATGATTAAGCAGGAACGAAGCTATAATACCCAGAGGCACTAGCAATATACACTACATAGTAATGTAGCATGAGGGGAAACAGGTTTTTCTTATGCAGGAGCCCTACATTGATTCTGATGAATACGGATGCATGCGGTTTTAAATCTCTCATTTTGCTTTGATGTTTTTCATTTTAGTTGGAAATATACTTTCGTGAAAAAAAACGTTATCATAATGTGCTATTTATATCTCAAGTCTTGCATAGAAGACATTTAGTTTGCTTCAGGATTAAAGTTCTTTTATTTCAAGTGGAAAAGTTTGGTTGTGCAAGGGTACAGCCGCCGAAACGAAATGTAACGTATATTCCTTTATGGCAGTTTTGTTACGAAATATGAAAGGCTAAAACATGCTAAATTTTAGGATTTGCAGGGGATTAACCCAACTGTACTTGCTAATCCTGGCTGTCTATAAGACTAATAGTTCTAATTCTATAATAACCGTAGGAATTAAAATAATGATGGTACTCTGTTCAACTTTTCTTTATCTTTCATTTATAACAGATAACTATGATGGTAATAATAAATTACAACTAATATGGTATGATTCAAATGACATTATGGGAGATCATTCACTGACGTTAAGAAAAATATTACGAAGACATAATACCAATATAATCCACATTATTAATATCATCAATATTTTAAATTATTATTATTAACCCCTTTTAGTAAAATCATATCAAACTAACTCATTATCATAACTGATTATATCCTTGATCTTACAGAACAGTTTTATAATCAACGGTGCCTTTAAATCAACATCAACAGAACGTAATAAATAATTTTGTCCATTAAAGTTCTAAGAAATACGTACTGTGATTAAAGAAAAACGTCCTGGGAATGTGATACATCATAAGCTTAGAAATTTAATGTAGGTGAGTACCACTGAAACTATGACCGCACACAACGTATGTACATAAGCATTTATAAGATTATTGATTTCATGTCCATTAATATATATATATATATATATATATATATATATATATATATATATATATATATATATATATATATATATATATATATATATATATATATATATATATATATATATATATATATATATATATATATATATATATATATATATATTAATGGACACAAAAATTCAACAAACGTATTGGTTTACAGAGGGGTAATCATTCCTTTCACTCAATTCTTTACAAACATTCTCCTATTTCCCGAAAACGTTACATAGCCATATACCAAACGTTATTTTCCGACTCCTGATCACAAGATAATCCTGTATCTATCCAGAAAACCTGCAAACCCTAGAATCCTAGATCAGCCACGTACCCACAACTGCCAACAAACTGATGCGTCTCACTTGTGTCAACATCAATTCTAGAAGCTTTTCGTTCCTTCAGCATCATCATTGCCCTACAAATTTCTTTAGAAGTTACTTCTACACAGTTAATATCAAATTTGCATTAATTTTCTCAACATAAATATCTTTCAATAATTTACTCTCAGACACACTCTTTTGACTAATACAAATATATATATATATATATATATATATATATATATATATATATATATATATATATATATATATATATATATATATATATATATATATATATATATATTATAGTGTATATATATATATATCTATATATGAATATAAGAAGGCCCATAAAACACTATTTGAACGCTGCAACCATATATTTCAAGCACTTCCTTCTGTGCCCCTGTTCACTGGTAAAATATGGACAGACGAAATGTTATAGGAGTATATGTAAAGGCCATTTCTGAGCCTATACTTGATTTAAGTCTCTGTTTTATGAACAGAGGTTTGATCTCGCTTATTCCGAGACATTGTGTGATAGCAGTAACGTGAGCCGGCATCGTAAGTTATATCTTTCCCTAACTAAAATCTAAGGACTACTGGAATGAGATACTAAGTACAAAACTAAAACCCTTTATTGACAAAAATCAACGAAAAATAACTTTTAAAAATTACGAAGAATGAAATCCAATGTTTCACATAACTATCAGAAAATCTTCTAAGGAAATAATGCTCCAAAATCATAAACCCCCAATTACAGAAAATAACTCATCTGTCAAAACATGAACACGTCAATCAATTAAAACAGGTCATCTCAAATGTCATACCACCCTCATCCTTGTAGGAGGGAGAGAGGAAAAAGGAATAGGAATGGAGTGGAACAGAAATACTCCACAAGTCCTCTGGGACAGTCTCCATGTGAAAAACCACTCACATCTTCAGACACACATGAATCGGATCTCACAAGTCCGATTCGAACAACGGTTCCTTCCATTATATTCATTATGTAACGCACGAACGAACGTACTTTTGTATGGCATCATTCGAGGTCAAGACACGCCTCTGTACTTCGAGGCGTCACGAAGTACACGTACACACCATACATTATTAAGAAGCATCCTTCAAAAACCGGATTTTGTAACTGGTTCAGCTTCTAGAACGTTCTTTGCTGAAAACGCATTTGCCAGCTCGTGTCCGGTCACCAAGGTGGTTTCTTCGACCCTTGTGGTATGCGAATTGCTTCAGCAGTTTCCTATCTGCTGCGTGTAGTGAAAGTGGACCCTGCGAATAGCTGACCCAACTTTTCAAAGGTCACCTTCGCGAGCCTTTACATATATATACAAAGCATATGTAGGTGTGGCATTAAGTCTCCGATGGTATGAAGGTGACCGTTTCTCAAGAAGGTAAACGATTCCCTAGTGGTTTTAGGCCTCATTAACTCCTGTTTGCGGTTCGTCTGGTGGTCGTGTTTCCTGGAGCATCCATATTTTACCAGTGAACAGGGGCACAGAAGGAAGTGCTCAGGAAATATATGGTTGCAACGTTCAAATAGTGTTTTATGGGCCTTCTTAAATTCATATTACACTGTGGTATTACAGAAAAGACATTCATATATATATATATATATATATATATATATATATATATATATATATATATATATATATATATATATATATATATATATATATACATATATATATATATATATATATATCTATACTGTATATATATATATATATATATATATATATATATATATATATATATATATATATATATATATATATATATATATATATATACATATATATATATATATATATATATATATATATATATATATATATATATATATATATATATATATATATATATATATATAAAGAGAAGAGAGAGAGAGAGAGAGAGAGAGAGAGAGAGAGAGAGAGAGAGAGAGCAAAATTTTCTCCGACGTTTACTTTGTCCTTTGCAAAAGAATATGCGCGAAGGGAGGAAGGAAAACTGACAGTCTCAGAAGAAGACGTAATTCTAAACTAACGACACCAAGATGCTACAAAACTGTAGAGGGGTAAGGATGACACCATATGCATTCATAGTGCCTTCGGGAGACGCGAGACACATAAAGGGGAAAATCTGTTTGTCAGAGTCGCCTTTATTCTTTCTTCAGACGCGGTTATGATCCTTGTCAAGGAAAAAGGAGACGTCTAGACAGAACTTAAGAACCCCATAAGCTTTCTGCATTCGACGAAATCCGGCTGCTTCTGTGAAGACTGAAAGGCAATGGCGCGTGTACGTGTGTTTCTACTAAATGCATGTATTTTTAAACGCTGTTATATATGCATACAGCTCTTATCTTAGATTAAATACAGATTCGCAAGTATGGCATTTCCCGTAAGAGCGTCTTCCATTTGCGTCTTTTATTTTAGGGTCCTTTTGATTATTAACATTCTGTCTGATATTTCTTCCCACCACCAACATTTCTTTTCCCCCTATAATAATACTTCACTTTCATCTTGCTTCGCCTACTAACTTACAATACCTACAATGTACATCACTTGCATACTATTATTCAAAGCCATTCTCTCTCTCTCTCTCTCTCTCTCTCTCTCTGCTACGATAACAGATTACATCTACGTAGGTACTTATATATGCATGTATTTAAGCGCGTATTGAACAATAAATAAATTTACACATAAAACTTTCAATAAAACCCTCTCTATTAGGAAGGATAACCCTGGAGATGAAACCCTACAAATATAAAAGAAACCTTTCTTGAAAAAGACTACAAAAATAACAGTCTAATTCAGAAAGGGCAGCCACGTATTCGCCTTGGAAAGAACTCGTGAGCTTCGTCAGGAATTTGATCGTCCATTTCCTGACCTGATAAAATATGCGAAATATAAAAATGTTCAGCATTTTTCTGGGCGCATTAGAATTTATTTCTTCCGTAATGTGACGGAATACAAAATCTGATCAACACAATTATCAAAAGCCATAAATGTTATCATTTCCAAGACTATGAAACGTTTGAAGAAGTTAAGACCTATTTCACGATCTTGAGAAAAGTTTACAGCGACTGGAGACGACGATAAGAAAGAAAGAATACAGGAAATATAGGGACCAGTAATCCGTCTCAAATCAATCATTTCTAATTTAGCATCACAGGAATAATGCTCTTCAATGATATTTTTGGCCCAGGGATTTTATCGCAATGAATGTAATATCAGGTGTACCAATAATTACAAGGACCATGACTCTACCCCAAGCACTGAAAGAGTAAGAGGTATTTAATCAATAGGCTGGCAACAAAAAGATTCATAGAAAAGAATATCAATAAAACATATAACAACGTAACACTTACCACACTCCGCCCAGGGAGGAGTCCGATGGCTAAGCCTTATCCTGGGAATCGGTTCCAAGATAATAAACGCATCATGAAGCACTAAAACAACGCGCACCTGCAATAATAAAAATGTGAACAATTAAAAGAAAGATCGATCTTTCAAACGTCCTATTAATCTTCACTGCTAACACTTATCTTACCCCAAGTGTAGATTTATTCTGTAGACCAATGAATAACGGGATTAGTTAGGCGTCACTGGCTACAGATGAAGTAATGCCTGGTGGCTAAAGATACATTCTACCTATCACGCTAAATGGTTACCAACAACAAACATCTGCATCACAGCTCTTTAAATTATATCTATAAATTTGCCTAATCTTTACTTAAATTTCCAAAGCCAGCAACTAGAACTGCTATTCCACTGGTCCCGAACAAACGGAAAATTCATCAATACATATCGGACAAATACTGGATAAATAAGTTCCTTATCTATCCACAATGTCACTGGACGCAGGAAACATATATTTTAGTCAGAAGAATGAAATTAGAGAGAAACGACAATACCTACATGAATGGAATAACTCAAATGGCATGTAGAATGGATTTAAAAGATGAATTACAGATGCTGCTTTGAATGTAGTTCTGAAAAACTGTAAGGGGTGAGAAAAGAAAACTAACCCCTTAGTGGTCACCAGAGCCGAAGGAATGTGTTACGACAAAAATGAAACTGTGTAGAAAATGGATGAAAATTAGGAGGGCTGAGGACCATCATATCTACAGTACATGGAGGTTAGCAGAGAGCTGGAGAGGGTGAAGGAAACTTAAAAAATGGAAAGTTGGATAAAAATTGGAGAGGATTTAGAAAAATATCTGCAAGGCACCAGAAAACTTATATACAAAATGCCAAGAACTACAGAAAGGGATCTCACCCCCCTACGTATGAAACAAAACACCCAAATGATAGAACACTGTTGACCGAAACAAGAGAAATAGAATTAGATGGGAAAAATTACTTTGAGACTTTGTTGAATGTAACCATTAGTAATCTGAATGAATAGATTACTTTTGAGTTCCATACCGAAGCCAGTACAGAAACTGACCTATCAATACCAGAGCTAGAAGGGGCACTTAAGAGAATTATAAATGGCAAAGCTCCTGGTGTGGATCGAATTCCTGCAGACCTACTGAAATGTACGGGCAGTGAGGGAAATACTTGGTTTTTGGAACTACTTGCTATGCTTTGGGAGGGTCAAACTGTACCTGATGGCTGGAATAAGGATCTGATGCGTCCCATCTAAGAGAAAGGGGATAAAACTGATTGCTCAAAATATAGAAGCATTTCTCTCATGTCACATGTTTTCATGGTTTACGAGAGAGTTCTAGAAGGGAGGATGAGAGGACATATTGAATACAAAATAATCATTTTCACCCTGAAAATGGTTTGTGAGAGTAGCTGGTAGTGGAACAAAGACCAGTATATTTTTTTTTCTAGACCCAGAGCGAGCCTTCGATCGTGTACCCAGGCACAAAAGATGGCATGGTGAATACTATGAGATCCTAGAGAAACTTAAAACAGCATTTTTCAAGAAATAAAATAAACTAGATGCAGTTCTCTACAACAGGTTGAAAAGGAAAACTGATCTGAAGATCGACGGGTATGGAAATAATCCCTGAGGCATATATATATATATATATATATATATATATATATATATATATATATATATATATATATATATATATATATATATATATATATATATATATATATATATATTTTATATATATATATATATATATATATATATATATATATATATATATATATATATATATATATATATATATATATATATATATATATATATATATATATATACATACATACATACATACATACATATATATGTGTATATATATACACACATACATACATATATATATGTATATATATCTATATACGTGTATACACAAACATATATATATGCATATATTTATATTTACATATATGAAAATACTTCAACACTTGGAATACTTGAACATAAACAAAAAAACGAGCAAAATGCGAATAAATGAAACGAATAATCAAATACGCCGACAGAAAGCAGTAACACGTTTGCAACAGAGAACTTCAAACGTACGAAAGTAAACAAAGAAATCCCGTTATGTGCAAAATGCAACGGAGGAACTGCATGAACAGCGTCTGCATGGTGAAGGTAGTCAATTAATGATTAGGTACATTCTTTCTGGTGATATGTAGTACTCTCTCTCTCTCTCTCTCTCTCTCTCTCTCTCTCTCTCTCTCTCTCTCTTATGATGCAACAGCCAAGTTAAACTACTCGCTAACTAAGAGTTCCACCAACTTTTAATGGACTTCATGCATAGGTGGAAACAACAAGCGCGCACAAACATGAACACAGAATGAGAAAGAGAGAGAAAGGGAGTATAGAGATTTTAAAAACATTGTTTAAGCCGCTTTGTTTCCAAACTGAAAGAGATATTATTAACTGTTAATCGCAGAAGTTAATAGCTTAACATAAAACAAAACCCGTTTGAAACCCATTTCCCAGCCCTATAAATTTTCACTCAGTAAATATAAATTAATAAATAACAAATAAATCAAGCTAGAATATACCAGCAAGATCTAAACAGACAAAAAAAGGAATTTTTGTCCGGTGTGTTGCTTTCAGTAGTGTTATTTTCTATCATTCTGGAATGGAACAGATGATCGGTGTAGCAAAGTTACTGAATAGATAGAGTACAGAATTTAGGCCAAAGGCCAAGCGCTGGGACCTATGAGGTCATTCAACGCTGACACGGAAATTGAGAGTCAAGGGGGTTCGAAAAGCGTAGCAGGAGGAAAACCTTGCAGTCGCACTGTGAAACAACTGTAAAGAGAAGGGGGAGGGGGGGAAGTAAGATGGATGAAAGAGAATATGAATGGAGGGACAGTAGAAGAATGAAAGAGGACGGTGCAAAGAACCTAAGTAATGCCTACAGCAGGACCCTGGCCTACAGTGTACCGTATGAGGTGCACTGACGGCACTAACCCCCTACGGGACAAAGTTACTGAAAACTGCATTGTTTAGAATCTGTCACTTATGAAAAATTCTGGGAATCTTCTGGAAAATATTAACAATCGGATATATAATTTTTGCTATGAAAATAAACGTATTACACAATCTCCCCTTTACAATTAGCATTAATGCAAAATTCGTGAACAGCTTGCAACAGATTTTATGGTATTAAGAAAGCAAACATCAACCGTAAAACAGTAAATTCTACATTGTCTCACATAAACCTCCTAGTGTTGTTACCACAGGGGAAAGCTTAGCGTGAAAGCATCCCTTAGATACATCTGTTTGTTAATTTTCACTAAGCTTTTGCCTCACTAAAATATAATTTTTCACTGTCAATACATTTCTCCTTTCATTGACACATTTAGACAATTTCACGAGTTTCTCTACAATACAATCAGTCTACTTTTTCCTTCCCCCCGTGAGAAGTAGTGTCTTCAGCACTGAATTGCCGAAAGAGCCCCAGTGCTTGACTTGACAGCTTTCATTTCATAAAATCAAATTTTATACTTTCTACATCACTAAAATACTCAGTTCATTGTTCAACCATGCCCTATCATTATATTTATATTTCCTACTTCCCTACGACAGTAAAGTCTTCATGGTGATTTATTGTCACCACCAGTAAGCTTTTGATGTTGATCAGGCTTCTTTCAATGTGTTATTTCTAATTCAAGCCCATTTTTTCAGATAACATAATCATATTTGCTCTTTTTAGTTTTTTCTCAATTCAACTTACTGCCACAATTTACACCAATCTTCACCAACTAAAACTGCTTTCTAGTTTCACTTTACTTTCAACATGCTACTGATACCTCAAGAAACTTCTTCTTCACTCCTACATCCACCATATTTTGATATTTGCAACTATTATGGGAAATAACAGTACATTTCAAGTAAAATGGTAAGACATCCTCTTGTTTAAAAAGATCAAGTTTTACCAGTACAGTTCCCTTACCACATCTCACCTAAAATAAAAGATGGAAAATCAATTCTAGATGAACTAATTGTTCCCTCTAAATTTCGTTTTAAAAGAGCACTTTTACAATAAATCTTCACAAATAATACGTATGTTTTTAAGATAAGAACTTTTTACAGTATACAAGGGTCAAATTTAGGCCCACTTAAAATCATAAGCCTGCTTCTTGTTCTGGGAATGGCTTCACACATGTGTTATCCAGTCGAGAGGAAATTTCATTGCTTAACTTTTTCTACAAAGTCGAGAAGTCCCATCTATTGGTAGCTTGATAGTGACCGCATCAAAAAGGCTACTGGTAATGCACATCTGTACCTACACACCCGCATTCTCTCTCTCTCTCTCTCTCTCTCTCTCTCTCTCTCTCTCTCTCTCTCTCTCTCTCTCTCTCTCTCCCCAAAAGAGATGAAATCGGAAGACTTCCGTACTTGAATAATTGAGGCTTGTTTTCATTCCGGCTAAAGTGTCTATGGGGGTAGGAATTGGCCAAAGACAACATGACTATTAGGTGTACAAGAACTTTTTACAATTAGCTTATAGGGACCTTATCTAACTTTGGTCTCATTGTAATCTATTTTCCGAAACATTTACGAGTGTGCAGAGTTTGTTGAAGGGGAGACTAAGTTGGGAGCAAGAGGGGACAGAGAGTATTTCAAATATTTGACGAAGTCATTTATTATGTTTGCAACATGTTGCATACCGAAAGAAAGCTAATTCCTATTTATCACAAACACAGAATTTCAAAGTACATAAACAGAGAGTAATCATCGTGGAAAATAACTATAAATGATACAGATAACAAATAACATTTATCAATAATGCTAATACTACAACAAATAATATAAATAAACAATCTAATAACTCCATTTATGAAGATAAATGCTACGAATATGACGGCACTATCAGGAATATAAGGCTAACCATGCAACCGGTGAGAAAACGCTTGAAAATGCATAAATGCTAATTGTGCTTCTTTGCAATTGTAATAACTCACAATTGAACTATGATGTTCGAGGATCTACTGCTAAATGAATTTTAACTGACATCACTTGATGATTATCATAAATCATTCAAGGTATCATTAAAACATTATTGCTATAAATCAAGGCAGCACCATAGAAATGACATACATTCTGAAGCAAATTAATCAATTACAATATTTGCTGATCTGAGAATATTTTTACAAATCGCATAAAATGTTGTGCGGGTCTTCACTGAGAGTAATATTCTGCGCCATATGTTTGCAATCATTACAAATTACTTTAGCTTTTTTTAGTGTTAGCATTCTATAGGAGCAACCTTTTTTAAAGCAAGTTTTGCCAATTCGGAAAAGGTTTCAAACTTACTTTTACCGAAAATTTTTAACTTATCGTTCACAAACTCACTTTTGCGCTGGACACATCCATCGCCGGAGTAAATTGCCGGAACTGATTTGCCACTGATTTGGCAGGAGTTTTTTCTATTTCGTGCATGGTTAGAACATGCCGCATTTTCTGGTCCATTTTGGGACACCAACAACAGTAATTTTAATTTTAACAAGAGTTATCCGAGCAATCATTTTGCAAAAAGGTTCCTAAATGTGTATATTTTGACCGTTCATCATAAAAATGTCTGTGGTTTTGAAAGTTAGGACAAGGTCATGAAACCCTGTCGAGAGATCAGGTGAACATTGCGTTAACATAGTAAGTTGCATAGAATTTGGTGAAATACAAATGAAAAAAATAAAAACTAGCCAAGTTAACGAAATAAAGAAAATCCTAACACCTCTATGAGGTCTAACGGCAAGATGGATAATACCAACATTAATGACAATAATAAGTGGGTAATTAAATTAAGTATATAGGATTTGTTGTAAAAAGTTTCACCTTGTATGCAAATCATGTCCTCCAAACCTAGAACCATCTAGTTAGTGACGTATAGAAATTACTAACATTTTCTGATTTTTCAGAAAACTTACCATATTCACTTTGCTTGTTAATAGTTGTTTCATCTAAAGAATATTTTTTTATTGTTTTTAGAATATTTGCAAGTAAGTTATACAGTAAATAAATTTATTAAATACTGAGATTCTGACATGACAATTTTTCATTTGGCCAAATGGATCAAGGCCACTAACATGAGTCACGTGATGACATCATAATAAAAAATAATAATAATAATAATAAATAATAATAATAATAATAATAATAATAATCGATATAATAATAATAATAATAATAATAATAATAATAATAATAATAATAATAATATTGAAGGCAACTTAGTGGTGTACAAATAATATTGAAGGCAATTAATGAATACAAATTTATATTTCAAACTTTACATACGGATCGCTCATCACTTATAAATTACCTTCGGTTTTTATTCCTAGGTTGAGTGAATTTGATATTAAACGATGTTTGTAGCTTAATGTTTGTGTATATGGTATGCATTCACTGCTAGCATTTTTCAACTGGATTTTTGTTTACATCTCAACAGCTCATGGATTATATACTATTAATATGTTGGCTTCTCAGGGTAATAGGTACATTACTTCATCAAAATTAACAGTTTCTATTCTACGGGTTTTCATTTCAGTTGTAAAGTATGTAAAAGGCATTGTCTCTTGCGTAATAATAACGCCCACAAAGTCGGTTAAAGTCTTTCCAGTAAAGCTTTCCTCGAACTCTCATATTTCTATATTCCAGGTGTTATTTCATACCTCCGAGAAAACACAATCCTATTTTCCAGTCCCTAGTACTTCAGCCACCAGTATGTCACATTCAAGAGCTGCAATTATACTACGTGTGTTTATACAGCAATGTCATTTGAGTAATTATTTGCATTTTGCTCAAACTATTCAAGAACGTTGCAGCTATGCACGTTTTAAATTATGTCATGTAAAAGGATTTTCTTAATCTGCTCCCTGTAAATGGTGTTGCATTCAAAGCACTTTCTATTAGCAAACCTAAATCCCTTCCTTTGTGCTTATCCTTACAGCTGCCCTCTCAAGCTTTCATTGTAATTACACGACCTTTCTTCTCAAGGATTTTCCTATCTTTCTCTAAGAATATTCCGTTTCTGGTATATGGCATTTGTCTTCTCCACTTTACAGACAATAAATACGATTTCTTTAAAAGTTACTAACGAACCTGTCTTTAGCAATATTGCTCTCACTGGCGTTACTTTTTTATCTGGATGCTTTAATTAATCAATTTTTTTCAAGGAGAGGTTCAATAGTGCATACAGAACTAAAAACCAAAATTTCCTACCTGTTCTTTTTCTAGTACATCTCATTACTCCACTTCTCTCCGCAGCCTACTTTAAATTCTATTCTATTGTCATTGTTCAATGGCATATTTTCTTTTTCTTGTGCCCAGAATCAAAAGAAAAATGATAAAATCCTTATCTGTGCATTTAGTGGCTGGCATATTTGCACGACGGGATAAAAAATAACTTCAGCGTTAATTTCCAATTATTCCTTTCCAAAGTTACATTACTCAAAATGTCCAAAGATTATCACTGTTTTGCTAAAGTCTGAACTTTACATAACATACTTACGGGAGGATCTGCAATAAAAATCACGCTTCGCTCATAAGTAGATGAAATAATAACCATCCATTACAAGGTTACTGTGAAACAGCACTTCAAATCCGCTTCTTCAGATGGTTTGAGTTTATTCAAAAAATAAAAGCTCCTGATACAATATTCCACTATCTTCTAAACCATTACTTGTGTTCAGTTTTTCAGCTAGTTACACAAACATTTAATGGTTTCAACAATCCTCTGTTTTCTGTCACTCTGATCCAAGTTGACAATTCAACCTACTAGAAGTTCCAATACTTCAAATCGAAGTGTATACGAATACATCTAAAGTTTTTGTAATGGTAAGAGCAACTGAAAACCCTCATCTTTTTATGATTCACTCAAATCGGAAAAACGAACGCTGAGAAACCGGGTTTTAATCCTGGGAAAATGAATGGTTGGGGAAAAATCCACACTCTTTTGTGGTAAAAGGTAAGAAATAATTACCAGGCCGAACAATTCGTGGACTACGGCTCACACCGAAAGAATATATGTCAGACATGATGGCGTGGTTTATGTCACGATGCCACCTGAGAATGCAATACACTATTTTAGGTCTACTGAATAAATGGCGAAAAAAGTAAACAGATATGGGGCACAAGAAACGGCAAGGATTACACTGCAGCAGAAACAGGTTCTAAAGAAAGAGCGAGAAGGATGGCACTTTCTTAACTGTTTAATCTATGTTAGGGAAGTAAGAGGAAGAAAATCCCAAACAGGAAACAACACTGGCCCAACGACGGATTAACCTTTTTAAAGCTGGCTAGGAGAAAGGAAATAAATTGAACTGGTGTTTTTTAGGCTGTATTGAGCCCAAAGCCATAAAATATTGTCTTAATTTCTAAGCTGTGATTTTCCGGAGAATAAAAGACCAAACAGATGGTGTTGTACCGAAATAATTTTACTCCAAAAACACGTTTTGAATTCATCACAACAATAAGCAGTTAATAAAACTGACTATTTGTTTAATTGAGAAGAAGTTAATCCTCATAAGCAAACAACATTGGAGCAAATGGATTAATTCTCTAGAGCTTGGAGCTTTTACTCTTTGAACTTTGATTTTATGCCCTACAAAAACTTCTGAAAATCAAAGACCTAACTATCAATTTCTATGACATATAATAAAAAATCTGACAATTAAAATGTTGACCCTGAAACCAAAAATAGGTAATGTAAAATATTATTGCCTGCAAAAAGACTAAATGTTGAAATAATCATTGTGGACTAATTAAAACTAAGTAGTATCTGTAAATTTAACAACTAAGTTTTCTCTTCAGTCAAAAATATATTTAAGCTGACTTGAAAAACAGGACATGATAAAAACATACTTGTGGAAAATAATCCTTAACTCCAAAGGACTTACCAACCCAAAGATAAGCAGTAGACATTGTGGAGCTACAGGTTAATCAATGAAATATCTATCATGGCTTCTAAGATCTAGAGAAAGTATTCTAAAATTCTGGTCTCTATACTGACTTGAGATCTTGAAAAATTATCACGGGAAAATAACAGGTAACCGTAAGGGTACCTGCCTATCATGTTTCATTAGAATCAAGAGAAACAGGGTACAATGTGGGATGATAATAATAATAATAAAACCCTAGCCAAAAACAAAGCCTGGCGCGACATTCGAATAGAAACGGTATTGACAAAATTGAACTTAATCCGTTTTGACGATCAAGAGCTTCAGTGTAATTGTGCTCTGATGTGATCATTACAGCGCAATCATGAACTACCACAATTCTTCTAAAGCCTTACATTTTAATATATATTCTGTTTGTTTAACAAACAAAAAGCAATCTTGAAGGTTATAAAGGCAAATGATTTACAGCTCTCTAAGGACAGCGAATTTACCCCTCCGCTTAATAAATTAAACATGGGAAAATAATCAAAATGCTTCAACTTTAAATTTCAAATTTTAAATATGTGATCTTGAAAAACTGGCCATAGTAAAAAAATATCTGGGGTAAAATAATCAACTTGAAAATTGAAACCATTTTAAAAAAAGGATAAAATTTTGGCTTTTAAAAGATCTGTCACCTTTAAATATTAAAAATTTTTTCAAACTATCACCAACCGTAGCAATATGATGACTGCTTTGAAAAACTTCCCCCCATGGTAAACTGACTTCTAGAATAATTGAGATAGTAAAAAAATGTACTGCAATCAACTTTACCCCTAATATGCACGAATTTCATCAAATAAAAAAATAAAATCATTGAAAAACTACATTTTAAATTTACACCGATCTGTATATTTAAAGATAAACCAAAATATTTTGGAATGCAATAAATCAGCTAATCCCAAAAGTTCCGATTTTGTTCTTTCAAACTTCAACAATAAAATGTAATCCAAAGCTAAAAAACCAGACTGTAAAATAATGCTAATCCCTAGTTACAATCCTTCAAGTTTCAGCCAAAGCAGGAAGAGATAAAACTAATATTTAAAGATCAAGACAAAAATATTTTGGAGATAATCACTAACCCTAAGGTTTTTCGACCTGCACATATAAGACTTAGTCAAAAATATATTGGAAAAATTCTCACCATTCAAGGTACCAACCTATCAACTTTCATCATCAAACCACACTAAAATATAAGGCTGACTGACCATCATATAAAAAAATCATAAAAAAATAATGAATAATGGAATTAACATCACAAATTATAAAAACTGAGATCACTTACCAAATTTAAGATGATCTGCAGTTTATACTGTACTTGATTTAAACGCAATCTGTTGTTTAACTAAACACTCCCCAAAACACTCCGTAAACAAAACTTTGAAACACGCAGAACTCCACTTCCTAGTCAAACAATGCCCTATCATGCAAAAGCTTGAGTACATGATGGTCTTTAGTTCTCGGAATCGAAGATTAATGTACTTTTGTAATACTTTCTGAATATTTATAATTTTCATTTCTTTATAATTCCTTTTATAATTTTAATTTTTTATATAATTATCCTTCGGTAATCTGTTAATGAACTGAACAGTATTCATAAAACCATCTTTAAAAAGATATATGTAATCGGTCTGATGAATAAAAAACGATTCGTGAAACGAAGATCTCCATTTTTTATAACTTAAGGTGAGTTTGACTGTTTTAGCATATCATCGAAAATCCAATAATATGCTGTGAAGTAATTAATGTCTTACAAATTCTGAATGAGATATATCCTTCCGAATTGCAACAATCGCACGCCGAGGGCAGTCTTGAAGTTAAATATTTATAGTCTCATGACTTTCGTTGAAGTTCAACTCTATCTTGAGTGTCTCTCATTCTATGATAGACTTGTGACCAACAAAAAAAATGACTGTGATCTGAAAAGAAAAAATGAAACTGTTGCACTTATCTGAATATAAAATAGTTTATAATGAGCTTGACGTAATTTATTTTTGAAATTAGTATGTATTAAGATCGTGATTTAACAATATACTTCGATTATCATGGTTACTCTGGTCTAAAAAAAAATTTTTCTCAAAAATGATAAATCAAGATTTTTACCATACCATCGTTAACAAAAGAGGTTCATGAGACATCTCGCATAAAGCAGAAGTGGGGATGTGTGGGCCAAAAATCAAAGGCATTCAGTGTCTATGTTTCCTCAACCCATTCAGACATCTTGCTGTAGAATCTACAAACAGAGAGAAGATATTCTAAAAATTTTATATGGCAATGGGTAACCATATCCTTCCAGCATTAACGCCAACTTGAATTTTTGAAAGCAAAATATTTAAAAAAATCATTCACCGCAATGCAATAAGGTTCTTGTATGTTGATGACATAAATGTGTGCCTGGCCTGGTAACGGAAATGTACATAACCTCTTTGTAAAAATAAAACGAATTACCTGTAGTACCATCAATAAAATTTACTATGGAAATGGAAAGGGCCATTGCCTACCCTTTTTGGATTGCCTAATGCATTGAACTAGTAATAATTTTAAATACAATGTGTAAAGAAAACCCACCAATATTTCTGCCTATCTTCAATTTTATCCTGGTCACAGTAATAAGGTTAAGAAACCAGTTGTCACATCCATATCCTTAAAATCATTACGTATATGCAGCCCTGAATACATTGATGATGAAATAGATATTAGGAATATTAGCAACAAACTGAAATATCCAGACTTTGTATCAGACAATGCATTTAAATTTGCAAAAAAGATATTTTATGTTCTCAAAAAAGAAATTTATAACAAAAAACCTACTTGTACTGCCATATTATAATGATTTCAAAGATTTTCCCCATCTACTTAAGAAATTTGGGGTTAATGTAGCATTTAATAAAAATAAAACAGTGAAAATTGTACTTTTAAAGAACTTGACCGACAATACTAAAGGATGCAGCTATAGCAGATTCCATGTAATTTTTGTGATAACTTTCATATAGGTCAAACTGGAAAAACATCGGAAAAAAAGAATAGAACTGCATAAAAAATGTGCAAGAGATGCACAGGTGAACAGTGAGATTTTTGTACAGGAGAAAATTTTTTTTATTCTAATAATGCAATATAAAGCAACATCGAGTCAATTTATTGAGTCAAGTTTATAAGAGGTTTTGGCCAAAACATGAACATTAGTCATGGCATGTATAAACTGGATCCATTAATCTCAAAATAAATATGCAAGTTTAATTTTAATGAAGGTTATTCACCCATTGGACCCACAACCTACCCTAACCTAGGCTAGGCTACTGTAAATTAAAAGAAAAAGCTTGCAATTTAAGATTTGTGATTTAACCTAACCACAAATATCATAAACAAGCCTAGGGCACGGGTTCTTATCTAGAAAAGGGGGCTTTGTGAATCCTGGACCCCACATAACCTAACCTACGGCACTGTTAATTAAAATAAATAAGTTCAACCAAACCTAACCTAGAGTACTGGATCCTTACCTTGCCAGACGAGGGTTGGGGAGAAGGTGAACTTTACCAACATGGATTCCCCTACTTAACCAAACCTGGGGTCATAAACTAACCTAAATGTACCTCACCTAACCTAACTTTGGGTGCCCGGTCCTTACCTGGCCCCCCAACTAACATAACCTAGGTTATCAGGTCCTTACTTACCTAGCGTGTGATGTTAAAACCCTTCAAAATACTGTACACACTAAACATAAGAAACGCATTCAATTATGGTTTACCTTACAAATTGTCCATGAGACCAAATGTTCAATAAATCTTACCTTAATAACAATCAGAACCAGCAAAAGTATACTCTCACATTCAGATGTTAGAATACATCCTTGCCATTTCACTCATTTTGTATTTTCCCCCAACCCAAAACCCTGTTTTCTATAATTGTAGGAAATTAGGGTATCTATGATCTTCAAAATACTACAACCGAATTAAATGTCACACAAATTAAAAAAAAAATAATAATACAAGCAACAATTACTACATGTCTACACTGAAGGACCCTTGTCTACAAACTGAAGCCGGGCTTTTCCAACACTGCCTGGATTTCAAAACCTCACTTAATTGGTGAAACTTAAAAGAAATGTATCAATCAAGTTTCAGCATTGTTCATGTTCCTAATATGCTAGCCAGCCTTAACCATAACGCATTACAACAAAACTAAAGTGATTCGTAATATCTTGTAAATAGTCAATTTATGGAAGATGTAAAGATTTCAATATGATTGATAGTATCAAGAAGACTTATAGGCAAAGCACCTTCTCTAGATAAGAACCCAGCGCCCTAGGCTTGGTTATGATAGGTATGGTTAAGTTGTCACAAATCTTAAATTGCATGCTTTTTCATTTTAATTTACAGTAGCCTTGACTAGGTTAGGTTAGGTTAGGTTGCGGGTCCAATATCGAGCCCTAGTAATAAAGTCAGTGATAAATCAACCAACACACATACAAACAAACAACACACACACTATAATATATATATATATATATATATATATATATATATATATATATATATATATATATATATATATATATATATATATATATAGGATGCTAAGTTTCCGAAGTGTACGATTTCGATGTGGAACGCGGGTGATATTTTGACTTTCTGAATTCCGATCAGAGTTGATTTTATGACGTTCTTTCAAAATCCTCAACCTTACTAACATGGATTAAAGCAAATGTTTGAAGGATGCCAGGATTAGTTCCCCGGGGGTAATAATAATTCATCTTCGTTAACAAAATGTAGAAAATCAACTTTTTCAGTACCTTACATTCATTTCTTTAGTTCTCATATTTCCGTTAAGGTTAGACTCTTAAGCAACTTATTTTTACGACCCTTAGGATTTGTTACCTAAATGAAGGACACTGTGTAAAATGATCTGCGAGTAAATATCTTCCCTCAACACCATAAGTAGGTCACTGAAATGACAGTTCATAAAAAAAATCAGATTTTCATTCCTCCCCCACATGAGAGGTCGAAGCAAATATTCATTGAAAAAATATCTTATATTGCACAGCACCAAAGAAATCTGTGAAACCTTACGCAATAGACTGTGGGCATGTGATTAAGACAATGTATCGAACCCACCATTTAACTTGATTTCACCATACTTTTAATAGCACGGGGTGAAATTTTTACGGATCCCTAATTAAGCGCTGAAAATCGGTTATCCCGACTGTCGCAATAATGCCAAACGCACCCAAACATGAACACGCCCGCGCGCGCACACACACGCACACATACACACGGACACGGGTACGCACACGCACACATACACACGAACACGGGCACGCACATGTGCGCACACACACGCGAACACGACCACGCACATGGACACACACGCGCACACACATATACTTATATATATATATATATATATATATATATATATATATATATATATATATATATATATATTATATATATATATATATATATATATATAATTTGTATATATATATATACATATATATTATATATAATGTACTTTCCTCGAAGTTAGGCCTAGGTTTTTTGTTGTAGTCGTCAAAGGTTGGCCTATTAGGAAACTGAGTCTAGCGTGTTGTTAAGGAACAGAAATATCTACATGACAATTCTAATGATTCCACCTTCATAACGCTGTAGTCCATATCTCTCACTAAACTCACCAAATATTAACATTTATCTTTATCCACAAAAATTCCTGATGGCAAAAGGAATTCATGTTCATAGAGGCTTAAAAAATTATTGGTTGCGGTGATTTGCCACCGTGCAAATGACGGTAAACTGAACACCACTACCTGGGGTCTAGTTCCTGCCATTCACCGACTGGAATATTTTCCGCTCGTTGTTTATGTTTTTTGTTTATATATGTTTGTCTTTCGTTTACGTTTATGATAATTACCGTCTTTTGTTTATCTTTTGTTCATCCTTTTTCTGCACGTTACCGTAAAATGGTAGTTATCGAGCCAGAGGATAGCGGTAACAGCCTTCAGTTTTACCCACATGACAACCACGACGTTCAGCTACCTGCCTTATGGACACAGCTGTTTGTTAAAATAAAAATCCGATGATATGTTCGTTATTTACTGCCATCATGCAAACCTAAACTCTGCTTACCTCTCGGGATGCCATGACATTGGAATGATGACTTCATTGCCCAGACTATAGTGTTAGAAGCGTCTTCACTACATTCGACAGAGCTGCTTTCCCCTGTGTATTTTTCACTTGAGTGTAACAGGTGTCGAGGCTTCATTATGCTTAATACAGGCATGCACTTGCACTTTCATGAACTTTTCACACACCACAGAAGTCTCACAGCAGTGCTCATACTTCAAGGTTCAATGCACGACTATTATAAGAAAAATCCGTAAATGCACTCATTGTTTGACTAGTCATTTCAAAGTCTAAACTTATAGGTTCTATTTGCTTCGCTGTCGAGAATAAAATGAACCGTGTGACAGTTCCTTCCGGTTAAAAAAGTAGTTCCTGTCTCATCAAATACGGCTGCAATGAACATTGTTCTTAATTCTGTTATATATCCTTATATTTAAGGGGGTTTGTTTTTTATATCTTTATCTTCCTATAAGTATTTTTGTGTTATTGATAAATATGCAGACTCGTTCCCTGTGCTATTTCTGGTGTTCTTCCGCAAAGTATGATTCGAGAGTGAAGTGACCTTGCCAGTGTCAAACGTGCTTCTTGAACTTAGTGTATAACCAACTAGTGTATAATCAGAGTAATTCATCGTCTTGTACGTCATTAAGACTCATCAAAACAGGCTGCAACGAAACAGTGGTGACTGAATTACCATAACGTGAAACAGTAGCAAGAGGTTGTCTCTTTAGTGAGTGAGGGAATCATTTCCATTAACCACCTGCGCGGAGAATCTCAATGGCTTCCGAAGGTAATGTCATTCATTTCTTTTTTGTCAAAAATTTGCTGTGCCTCTTTTAGTTACCTAGAAACATTAGGCCAACGTTTGCCATATTATGTAAGGCATCTTCAATTTGCTTAAGATGACTGCTTGCTAAAACTATACCTTTTGTTCTCTGCGGTAATTTTATTTTTAGTTCAGCGATACACTCACGTCCGATACTACAGAGAACGTTTGCCATTCATTATAGGGCTACAGATTAAGCGTAGCCTGTATATAAAGCGCTGAATACGTTACGGCAGTTCAGGGGGGAGGTTATTGTTTACATATACAGTAGTGGTGAATGGCGCAATTTATGTGGGAAGGTTTGGCGTGCTGCTGATAGGTGTAACGTTCGCAGCTGTGGAAGCCTTGGACTGCACTTTGGTTCATGCGCTGAGTATGAGTGTTGCCGTGACAACCGTGTTGCCTTTTTCTGGAGCCATCAAATGTGTGAAGAATTACTAGTTTATATACTTAATATATATATATATATATATATATATATATATATATATATATATATATATATATATATATATATAGCTCCGTAGGTATATATAGTGTCTGTGCACCTCACGCGGTGCGCAGTAGGCATTACTTAAGGTTCTTTGCAGTGTAACTGCGAGGTTTCCCTCCTGTTAGGCTACACCTTTTAAGATTCTTACATGCAGTTTTCTTTTCAGCGCCAAATGACCTCATAGGTCTCAGCGCTTGGCCTTCGGCCTAAATTGTATATTCTCTCTCTCTCTCTCTCTCTCTCTCTCTCTCTCTCTCTCTCTCTCTAGTATATATATACATATATATGTGTGTGTGAATTTTATCCCTTATAAATGAATGTTTTTATATTCACAAATATTACGTGACCAGTATTATACGAGTATATCAAATTCACTATTCCTCATGAATAACTTTCACATAAAGGGGATTATAATTGATAAGTGCTTCGTCATGAACAAGACTTTTTAGGCTACATTGGAAAGAGGTAAACGATTTTTCTGGCTTTATTCAATGTATCATATATAAAGTTGCCCCTATGTTTGTATGTATATTTTATATTTGTAACTTCCATTGTAACTTATGTATTCTAAGCTGTTTCACCAATCTAGACAAAATTTCTCAGTGGCCATCATTTGACCAACATAAGATAATAGGATAGGTTTCAGAACCCTTTCCCCTTCCCCTCCCCCTCCCTTTGTAACTTATGTGGTAACAACCTGACCGATCTAGACAAAATTTGGCATGTGGCCGTCATTTGGTCCAGCTTAGATAATAGGGTAGGTTTAAAAATGTACCCAACCCCCCCCCTCCCCCCCCTTCTTTTTTGTAACTTATGTGGTAACTGCCTGACCATCGAGACAAAATCTGGCACATGGACATCATTTAACCCACTTAGATAATATGGTAGGTTTCAAAACTGTACCCCCTTCCCTTCCCCCTTCCCCTTCCCCCTCCCCCTCCCCTTCCCCCCTCTTTTGTGACTTATGTGGTAACCGCTTGACTAATCTAGACAAAATCTTGCATCTGGCTATCATTTTCCCCCACTTAGATAATAGCAGGGTAGGTTTTCAAACGACAGTACCCCTCCCTCCTCCCCTCCCCTTCCCCCTTCCCTCCCCTCCTCCTCCCCCATCTTTTGTACTGTATCCCTGCTGACCGATCTAGACAAAATTTGGCATGTGGCCATCATTTGACCCAACTGGATAATGGGTAGGTTTCAAAGCTGTACCCCCTTCCCCCTCCCCTTCCCCTCCCAGCTTCCCCTCTTTTGTAACTTATGTGGTAACTGTTTGACTGATCTAGACAAAATCTGGCATCTGGATATCATTTGATCAACTTAGATAATAGGGTAGGTTTTCAAATGTAACCCCTTCCCCTTCCCCTTCCCCCTTCCCCCCTCCCCCCTTCCCCCTTCCTCCTTCCCCCTCCATTTGTAACTTATGTGATAACTGGACCGTCTAGACAAAATTGGGCATGGCCATCATTTGACCCCACTCAGATAATTGGGTGTCGTTTCAAAGCTGTGACCCCTTTCCCCTGGATGGGGGAAATCCCCTCCCCTCCCCTCCCCCCCCCTTCCCTAAAAAGGAGTCCCCCCTTCCCCCCCCTTTTGTGTTATGTGGCAACTGTTGACTTCTAGACAAAACCTGGCACATGGATATCATTTGAAATGGACTCAGATAATAAGGTGGAGTTCAAAGCTGTAAGTTCCCCTCCCTTCCCCCTCCCTCCCCTAAAATAAGTCCTCCCCTTCCCAGCCTTTGGGACTTAATGGTAAGTGGTCTGCTACTGATCTAGACAAAATCTGGCACATGGCCATCATTTGACCCAACTAAGATAATAGGGTGGTTTCAAACCTATACCCCTTCCTTCCCTTCCCCTTCCCCTTCCCTCCCCCCCCTTCCCCTAAATTGACCGATCTAGACAAAATCTGGATAAATGGGATATCATTTGATCCAACTTAGATAAATGGGGTAGTTATTTCAAATCCCCTAAAACCCTTCCCCCTTCCATTTGTAACTTATGTGGTAACTGCTTGACAGCAATCTAGACAAAATCATTTTGACACATGGCCATCATTTGACCCAACTAAGATAATATGGTAGGTTTCAAAGCCTGTACCCCAAAGCTTCCCCCTTTCCTTTCCCTTCCCCTTCCCCTTCCCTTCCCCTTCCCCCTTCCCCCTTCCCCCTTTTGGGACTTATGTCTAACTGCTTGACCGATCTAGACAAAACTGGCATGTGGATATCATTTGATCCAACTTAGATAATGGGGTAGATTTCAAAGCCATACCCCCCCCCCTCCCTTCCCCTTCCCTTCCCCCCCCCTTCCCTTTGTAACTTATGTACTTATGTGGTAACTGCTTGACTGATCTAGACAAAATCTGGCACATGGCCATCATTTACCCCACTTAGATAATAGGGTAGGTTTCAAAGCTGTACCCCCTTCCCCTTCCCCTTCCCCTTCCCCCCTCTTTTGTAACTTATGTGGTAACTGCTTGACCGATCTAGACAAAACTTGGCATGTGGATATCATTTTCCAACTTAGATAATGGGGTAGATTTCAAACCCCCTTCCCCCCCCTTCCCCCTTCCATTTGTAACTTTTGGGACTATGTAACTGCTTGATCGATCTAGACAAAGTTTGGCATGTGGATATCATTTGATCCAACTTAGATAATGGGGTAGATTTCAAATCCATTTCAAGCCCCTTCCCCCCTTCCCTTTGGTAACTTATGTGGCAACCAATTGACTGATCTAGACAAAATTTGGCATGTGGATATCATTTGATACAACTTAGATAATGGGGTAGTAGATTTCAAATCCCTACCCCTTCCCCTTCCCCCCCTTTCCCCCTTTGGGACTTAAGTTGTAACTGATTGACTGATCTAGACAAAATTTGGCACATGGCCATCATTTGACCCAACTTAGATAATATGGTAGGTTTCAAATCCATACCCCTTCCCCTTCCTTCCCCTTCCCCCTCCCCTTTCCATTTGTAACTTATATGGTAAACAATTTACCTCTCTAGACAAAATTTGGCAGTGGCCATCATTTGACCCAGCTTAGATAGTAGGGTAGGTTACAAACCAGTACCTTTTCCCTTTCCCTTCCCCTCCCCCTTCCCCCCCTTTGTTTGGGACTTATGTGGTAACTGCTAAACTGATCTAGACAAAATTTGGTACATGGCCATCATTTGACCCAACGTAAATAATAGGGTAGGTTTCAAACCTGTACCCCCTTCCTTCCCCCCCCTTCCCCTCCCCCCCCCCCCCCCCCCCCCCCTCTTTGGGACTTATGTGGTAACTGGAGGTGACCGATCTAGACAAAATTTGGCACGTGGCCATCAGTAGACCGAACATAGATAATAGGATAGGTTTCAAAAGGTACCCCCATTCTCCCCCTTGTAAGCCAACTCTACGGGTTCATCATACCTCATTCTATGTTCTCGACACCATAGAAATAGGCTATATTATCGAAAATGCTTTTCTTTCCTGTGATTAATAATTGTGTATCAACGTTTGTGTTTAGGTTTAGTGGGGGTGCGCTTAGGTTTAGAGAGGGATAGTTTAGGTTCAAAGGGTGTGTTTAGGTTTATTGGGGTCCCTGTGTTTAGGTTTAGTGTACCTGCCCCCCCCTAGTGGGGAGTGTGTTTAGGTTTAGTTGTGGGTAAATGGGACAGTCACCATTTAGTAATAGCTGGATAAAATGGACAATCACTACAGTAATTCCTGGATAGTTAGGAGAGTCATGCACATTAATATCCCCTGAATAAAGTGACAGACAGTACCCCCTTCCCCCCCTTCCCTGTCCCTTAATATCTGGATAAATGGGACTGTAATCACAGTAATATCTGGATAAAGTGGACAGTTGCCATCAGCAATAACATGGATAAAAAGGACAGACAGAACAGTAATGCATATATAATTTCGGACAGTCACTGCAGTAACACATGAAGGACAGTCACCATAGTAATGTCTAAAAAATGGACAGTCATCACAGTAGTACCTGGATAAAAGGGACAGTATAGTACATAATAAATTAGATAATAGGGTCAGGCCCAGTACAGTAATACCTGGATAAATGGGACAGTCACTTCAGTAATACCTGGATAAAAAGGACAGTCACCACAGTAATGTCTGGATAGAAATTTGGACAGTCAGCATAGTAATACCTAGATAAAAGGGGCAGTCAGCATAGTAATACCCATAAATTCCCAGTCATTACAGTAACTATTTTGATAAATGGGACAGTCACCAAAAATATCTGGAAAATTTGGACAGTCAGTACAGTAATACCTGGATAAATGGGACAGTTTCAAACAGTAATTTATGGATAAATTGACAGCCAGTACCCCTTATACCTGGATAAAGGGACAATCACCACAGTAATCCTTGGATATTGGGTCACCAGTAGTAATATCTAGATAAATGGGACAATTTTACTGGGCATATTTGGATAAAATGGAAATGTTAATACAGTAATTTCTGGATAAAAGGGACAGTCACCACAGTAATGCCTGGATAAATGGGACAGCCACCAATCTTGTAAAATTTGGATTAAAGGGAGAGTAATACCTGGGTAAAAGGAAGTTTCAAACAAGGAGGTGCTGGAAAATTTTCTGAGTTCTCAAGAGTTTTCCCAGGCAGCAATGTCAAGTTGGTAAAATTGTGTTTATCTAGACAGAAGGTGTGTATATATATATCATTTAAGTATATAGGTAACAATATTTTATGATGGTTCCTATTTATAATAAATGTTTAAATAAAAATATAGGTAAAAGTACATATTGAATTGACAGTACCATTAAATGTTGTAATATATTGTCCAATTAGAAATTGTATGTCAGGTATTCTCAAGACATGGATAACTTTCCTGCCTCATGAACAAGGTTTGTGTTTGGTTTAGTCATGGAAATGTCAGGTTCTGGTTAAGTAGTAAGTAGGTGCGTTTTCTTTCTGGAGGGTGGAG
Source organism: Macrobrachium rosenbergii (assembly GCF_040412425.1). NCBI lineage: Eukaryota > Metazoa > Arthropoda > Malacostraca > Decapoda > Palaemonidae > Macrobrachium > Macrobrachium rosenbergii. The sequence goes on from NC_089748.1 coordinate 29,510,251, forward strand.
TCCCAGGTTGTGAAGGGATTAGTTATCACACAAATGAACATTAGATAAAATGTCTTCACTGAAGACTCTGTGGAAAGTCTTCAGAAGACTTTTTGGTTAATGATAAAAGTGATTAAGACTGTGAACATTGCTGTTTGGATAAATGGGACAGGAACCATTTTAGATTCCCAAACTGTAGATTGTTTCTTTCATTTAACATATGTATAATGGACTTTTTCAGAATTTAATACATTGGGATTTGTAGGTTATGAGTGACATTCACCACAGTAATTCCCATATCTTTATTTTTATGCATATTTTGTTTAACAAGGGTTCTATTTGACTTCTTCAGATGTTTTGCTGAGGAAGAGGTGAAATGACTCATTGGGAATATACTAGACTATGACTTATTTTGACCTGTTGTGGGATACCTGGATAAAGGAATAATTAGTTAGATATAATGGACTTTAATATGTCTGATCGGTTGGTGAACATTAGTATTCCATTTTATAAACCTCTTGTTTCTTGCAATACAGTTATGTTAGATTTTTGTCAAATTATTTTGGGTAAAGCGTGTTTAAGGTAGACCTGAGAAGAGAGAGAGAGAGAGAGGAAGTGAGAGATAAGAGAGAGAGAGAGAGACCAGTGTGAAGATTTAAATGGGATGTCATTACATCAATACCAATAGATGGGACTTCTCGACTTTGTAGAAAAATGTAAGCAGTTAAATTCCATTTCCCCACTGTGTAACATATGTATACATATATATATATATAATATATATATATATATATATATAATATATATATATATATATATATATATATATATATATATATATATATATATATATATATATATATATATGAATGGATGTACATTTGTATGTGTGTGTGTATGTTCCACATACATTCTGAAACACATTGATTAATTTCAACCAAACTCAGTATACATATGACTTACTATCTCGATAATCCACTATAGGGGTAAGACATCACTAGCATAAAGGACACCAAAAGGTTTATGGAAATTTCCCTGAAATGGGGCTGGTTCTAAAAGTGAAACAAGTTTATGCCTGTAGACCTAGTAACTGTACGATTTATCATATTAATTTGTAATACTTTATGACTTACTATCTGGAAAAGAATACTGTGGGAGTAAGACATATTAGCACCAAAGGGTTAAAAATTTTTGCTTCATATCAGAGAGAGGGATTGTTCTCACTAGAGAGTAGGGGATGTGAGGAGAATAAAGAGGAAAGAGACCCCTTGGGAGAAAGAGAGAGAAGAAAGGGAGGGAATGAGAGAAAGGAAGATGGACAGGAAGTGAGAGAGAGGAGAGATTCCCTAGAGAATAGAGAGAGATGAGAGAGATAGAGGAAGTGAGAGAGAGAGAGAAAGAATTTGTCATATAAAGAAAGATGGAAAGAGTCAGGGAGGGTTGGAGAGAGAGAGAAAGAGAGTGATAGAAAAACGAGAGATATGAATGTGTACTCAGATCAAAGTGAGAGGGGGGATAGAAGAGAGAGAGAGTTTATCAGATGTCATAAGTTTTCCTATAGTGCCAGGTTTCAGGAACAGTGTATATATATACTATAGGATATATATATATATATATATATATATATATATATATATATATATATATATATATATATATATATATATATATATATTACGGAAGTATAATATATGCATTTCATACAATGCTTTAAACGTGTGATGAAAAGATTTTTGGGCGAGATGGTACTGACCGAGCTGTCAGTTATAAAATATTTGTATTCATGCAAATAGTTTGATAAATCAGGCTCTATATATGTAATTTTAGCAATATTGGCGGTCAGGTGATCTTAAAGAGTTATGTATATATCTTTATATTACTTTGATAAGATTATATAAAATCTTAAATAAGAACCTGAGTTTGATCAATTCATTATTTCAAGAACTGCAAAGTTGTCCAACCATAGTTAAAAGGTAATGGGTCCAGGCTTTAAAAATAGAGTCCAAATCTCTGTTTTTATGGGAGGAAATTGAATATGATTTTTACCATGAATTCACATCATTAAACTTTCCTGAACTGGTGTGGAAATATGTTATTCATACCTCTTTATATTGTAATTTTGTCATGTTACAATATCTTAGCTAGATATTTTACAAAATTATTTTACCATTTGCATTTCAAGATACTTTAAATTCTATTATGTTTAATTCTTTTGATTTTTAACATTGGAATTACAGTGTGGTAAATTTTTTTTGGACATGACTTTTAGTTAAAATTTAGGAGTATGTAGATTTTGCTAGATGCAAACTAATGAGACTTTACATCAAACCAGTGCTTTGCATAAGAAGTATTGAAGAATAATATTTATTATTGCATTTTAATCTTTGCTTTGTTTTATTCAAATTTGTTTATCTGTTTGAATTATAAACCTATTTTTATTGTGTTTCTGAAAATAGTCCCATTTAGCTTTGAAAAACTTAATTTTTAGGGTTGATGAGCTTTATGAAACGATGAGATAAGTCAAAGAGAAGAGAAAAACATGGTTTAGAGAGATGGACGACAAAAATCCTGTGTTCATGGGTGAAAGATTCATCATCTTTTGAAGGTCGATTAAAAGATCAATTTACGTACCATCTAAAACAATGTTGATCTGTTCCTTGAAATGGAAATGATGATATATATGTATATAAATATATATATATATATGAAAGAAATAGTATATGTGGGTTTATATATATATTATATGTATATATATATATATAACCCTATATATATATCTCTATCTATATATATCATTATATTCTATATATAAATATATATTTTATATTTAATATAAATGGAAGGATAATTATATATATATATGGGTATATATACATACACAACAGACCAGGAGAGAATGAAAGAAGATATGAAATTAAACATAAGATTAAAGGTTAATTAGGAAAAAGGAA
>NC_089748.1:29518180-29570680 GCF_040412425.1 Macrobrachium rosenbergii
TCGTCATATCCTTTCTCCTCCTCCTCCTCCTCCTCCTCCTCCTCCTCCACCTCTTCTTCTTCTTCTTCTTCTTCTTCTTCTTCTTCTTCTTCTTCTTTCCTAATTACTGCCTTTCATGTCAAGAGGTTGTTGTGAGTTGATTGTATTTTTGATGAGAAGGACGAAGAATGGTTGGAGTGCTTTCGCTGCAAATTCGAGTTGTCTCTGAAATGGGAATTTCTTTTCTGTGGTGACATTTTAGTGTATGAAGACCTTTTTTCATGAAATCATAGTAATAGCTCATGAAATAAAGATTTTATCATTAAATTGCAACAGGTTTAGGAGCAATCACTCTTGATTGCTTTTATTACCGGAGGGCTATACTGTCTGCTCTATGAGAAATTGCTCTGTATTTAGACATCTTTATTTACTGAGTCGTTTTGATTAGTGAAAGTACGTTTCAAACTATGATTCCTGTATTTTATTTGGTGATATAAATATTTGTTCTCAGTCTGTTATTAAGTAATTTGGAAAAGAATGGATTAGGAATCTGTTTTCAGTTTATTTAGGACGTAGTGACGGTGCTTCTTTTCACTAACTTTTTGTCATTGGTGGATAAACTTCATTTACTCCTTTTCCCGTTTCTGTTTTATTTTATGGTTTTCGAATAAGATTTACCTTTAAAATCTCATGTTTGTTTGACACTAATCAGGTCTACACTACTTGAACTCATTGTGCCATCGATTTTTCATTCCTTTTTTCATAAAAACTTTAATTTTTGTTCCATTTTTTTTTGGGGTACATATTGGAAAACACAGAGTCCATTGGGACTAAAACAGTCATGCAGCGAGTTGAAATCATATTTGGAAATGGTTAGTTCACATTGAAACCTTAGTATTTTTTTCATGGCACGTTCTTTATAGTTAATAGGTAAATTATCAATCCACCCTGTATAATATTACTTGTTTGCGAAACTAATTTTATATTTCCCATTTAAATTGTTGTATTTCATATATTTTATATATTTAATGAATGGTCGGATATATATATATATATATATATAAATTTCCATATAAATATATATTATCTACATTACATACATACATACATACATTGTATATATTATATAACCATGTCGGTTAACAATTTATATATATGCAAACGTCATTTTTTTTTTTTTTTTTTTCGGAAAAACATTTCATTGCTAGCCTGAAAACTCCTCTCTGTCCAACTTCTGTTCATTTGCTAACACTATGCAATCCGTTCTGGTTTAGATGACAGCAGCGTGGTTTTTCCCAGATTATGCGACTTGCAAAAAAGGGAAGATAAGCCATAACATTTGTAATTTGAAAGTATTATTTAGCTTACTAAACGGTAAAGTAAGATACACATATTAAATGTTTAAAATTATTCATAATGTCTAGACATAACATTGTTTTATTTTTCTACCTAAAGTACTTACTATATAAAATAAATATATAATTTGTAATTTTGTTGAAAAAGTTTTTTACGAATTCAGCATAACCTACGAACGTATAATGCCTGATAGGAAAACCAAGCAGATACAAAGTTTATAACTAATTTTATAGAATGGTCGTAAACTTGAAGAGTTGATTTTGGAACGTCTTGGATAAGTGACCAACCACTTCAGTCAGTATTATTTTATAGAATAATGATGACAAAATTATACTCATACTGATATTAAAGACAGATAAAGCCTTGATACTATTTATAAACATTTCATCAACATCGATTCATTTCCTGCAATTTAGCTGATTCTTCTCTTCCTACCTCTCTATTTAAATTAGTTTATACCCTCATAGACTTATTTAACTGTGCCTGACATCAGAACTTACGAGTTTATAAACAATTAATAGAATAGAACCATATAAGGAAAATAAATTTATTAGAACGTGGTATAAATCACTATACATGAAAACAAGACGCAGTGCTATTACTAGGTCTTTATCTTCATGAGACTCTCTACATTTATATTTAATCCTATGTTAATAAAATATATATTATAAATAGTATCATGTATATATAACTGTGCAATATATGAAAATCATATATAAATATATAATACTGTATACAAGATATTTATGCAATATGTATGTAAAATTATGTAAGTATATATGTTATATATATATTTATACAAGGGGTATACATATAATATATAATATATATATATATATATATATATATATATATATATATATATATATATATATATATATATATATACATATTATGTTAGATATGTATTATTAATTACCTTATGGAAAAAATATGGATATGTACATTGAATTGACTGACAATTTAGAATGGAATTAACCAGAAAATAATATGGGTTTAGAAGGCTTGCCTTGAGTTGTGAGAAATAATCCACTTGTTCAAAAATTTGGATTTATATTAAAACAGTGATACAGACGGATAAAAAGAAAAAATGCTAAAAATGAGATAGAGATGAGGAAATGATTCTTTATACATAAGCTATCCATGTCTAAATTCTCATGGAAATAATAAACAACGGTTAATACACCTTATTCACATTACATAAAAGCATCATGATGGTAACACTGCAATGAACTAATAATAATAATATTTAATAAATAATAATACTGCAATGATAATGCTTGGTGGTTATTGACATTTTTTATTTTCTGTACATTAGGGAAACAACGATCTGCCCCTTTAGTATTATTCTGGTACTGGAATGGTATGAACTGGATAATTTACTAATATTTTAAACAAATTAGGTCTCGGAAATATCGCATTTAAAAAGAAATAAAGTCAGTAGAAGAATCAGACTGATTCAAAACCTATTTGGGTGCATTACCTTTCCACAAAGAAAATCTGCCTTTCTTCAACCAATATGATTTTGAATTAAAGACTCCACTGAAAAAGAAGACTTTGGCTTTTTTTAGCCATGTGTAAATCTGAGCTCTGATGGAGAGATGAGGCAGAGAGTTCGCTGTCTGGAGGCCAAGCTGGGTATTTTTCTGGTTAATATTCTGAGAATTGTCTGAACTTATGGGCATTCGATCATTGTGCGTCTTAAACATTGCTGTAAATTAAACGTCCTGACATTCCAGGTCGTGTTATCATTTTGATTAGTTTGTCCGTTTTTACAGTATAATTGTTAAGTCACAACTGTCATATTTAAAAATGCAACTTATATTTTTATGTTCTCAGAAGTTGATACGTCCTAGTGATGATCACATTTTAATTTTGCAATCCCAATGTCATAATTTTGGTAAATATTTTTATATATGTATCATAAATGTTTCATAACGGAAATTTAACTATATTGTTTATAACCTTTATATAGTAATCAAGTAAACCTTTTTTTTGATGTTTGAGAGCACTTTAAAACCTTTTCAGATTTATTTTGACCATATTTAAACTTTTATAACAGTTATCATTTTACTTTAACAAGAAAACAGTATTTGTTTTTGTTTTCCTTTTAAGTTGATATTGAGTATAAAACAATTATGCCTACATTTATGATTAAGAATATTAAAACTCAGAAACATCCCTCAGTTCTCAAAATTGGTTCCTTTATGACAGGAGCCAGTTTTTTTATATCCCTGCCACTATATATTAATAAAATTCATACTCAAATGGAATTTGGTTCCTGTGGAGGATATCATTAAACAAGAATTTGATACCTCAACATACATCCTCAAATATTTGTGATTATTTAATGTATTCTGAACGTGTATGTAATCATCTTCAGTTCATTAATAAAATTTGTCTTTGGTAGACTATTTGACTTTAAGATCAGTTCCTCAAGATATCAGAATGGAATTTCAAGTTTCGTTGTTTTGTTTTTGCATTTTTCTCACGCTCAGTTAATTTCTTTTTCCGTTATGTAGAGGTTTATTAAACCTGAAATTGATAACTTATGTTTGTTTGGTATGGGCAGAGCCACTGGAACTATTATAGCATGAAACCTCAAGACATCCTGTAGAAATGATCATTTGTTCCTGTTTTTCAGTTACTAGATTACTCCCTTTTACCTCAGTCTTTCCCCTCAGGGTCTGAAGGATTTGGTTCTGCTATCTTAGATTAGATTTTTACTATCTTTTAAACATCCTTTATTTGGTTCTGTAAAGACAGGAAACCTAGGTTTATTGGACTATACCTCTTACATCCCTCATTTTGTAATTTGGTTCCTGTATCAAACTTCTCAGAGGATAAGTTTATTACTATATAAAACCTCAGTTACATTTCTCAGTTACAAAATATGGGGCAACAATTCAATTCTGAAATGGTGTTGAATAAAGTTTGCCAGCAAAGTCTTTACAAAAGACGGTGTAATCAAAACAGTTCTGAGTGAATGTTTGCTTAGACTTCAGCGGTCGAGTTCTTAACTCTGGTTCTAAGAATAAGCCTGTATGTTTATTTGCCATATTTTTGTTAACTCTGACCTTTTTTTTTTACTACCATTACAATTTAACATCACTTTCACTATCTCTAGTCTAATTTATGTTATCTTGTTCTGATTATTGTTACAGTCAATACCTTTATGAATATACTTTTGCACTGACGGTTAGTCATTTATATATTAACAAAATTTGAAAATCAAAGTAACCATTCACTCAGTTTTGTCTTATTTATGGATCAGCGCAACTGAATAAAATAAAACTCATTAACATTCCAGTGTGATGCCAAATAAGGCTGCAACATAATTTTCCTTATGATTAATCCTTTAAGCTGTCATTTTTTTCGAGTTCAACTTTGAAAGATATACCTGGCGAAACAACATATCATATGCCAAGAAAGCACTGGATCACGCCTGACTAAGTCGAATTCATTCCAGTTCGTTATACTATGAGTCCTTTCTTATTGCGTCGTCATTTGTACATGATTATTGCCTTGAATTAATATTTTCAAAAGTCTTGACTGTTTTGTATTTTATATAAGAAGATTTAAAACCCTTTTGGCATCTTGCAATCACTAACTGTGTTTCAGGAATGGTGTATCAATTTTAACAAGCATGATTGTTACTGAAATACACAAGTACATTTTAAATATTTCAGATTATGTCGAATTATTTGAAAGTAACGACCTTTCTAATGATCTGTGTGCACAGTGGTACAAGTAAAAATAAGTTTCAAAATAAGGTATTTTCTTGTTATCTCCCATATATTTCCATCGTGTTTTATTGAAGAATATTATGATTTTTTGCTGATTCAATGATTTCACTGCAAACTATACTTCAGGTAAAGCAATCAGTAATTGTTGAATTTTTTTAATATTTGTTCAGCTTCAGTTAATTTTCTACATAGGTTCCAGTAATACTGATAACAACTGAGTTAATTTTCTGTCATTATCAATGTCTTAAAAGAACCCTAGTATAAAATATTCAGATGTGAAGTCAATAATTATGTATGCAAATTTCGTTCAACGTCATTGCCAGTTGTCTGAATGATTTTATTTTGTTATAAAACTTTTTAAATTCTCGCGTAAAAATTCACCTGACCACTTTTGATTAATAAAAATGGTGTAATCTGACTTCATAAAAATTAAATTTATTTTACGTCATAAGAAAACCATTTCAACTCTGTCTTTGTATCTTAGCATTTCCATTGTTTCAATCTGCCTTAATTTATAGACTGCGAAATGAATTTCTATCACTACAATAAATTCCTCTAATTATTCATTTGCCGGTCCCTGAAGAATCGAAAACAGATCCGTTACCTTTTTGAATACATAAATTTGTGATGCAACTGTCGTTCAAGCAAATGTGATTTTCAGATATATTTACTCAAAAAATTAGTCAGTGGTACTGAACCGTTTTTATGTCATTAAGTGACATTTAATTTAGCCATTCATCATCCACTATTTCTCTCTTAACACTCAACTTTTTCTTCTTTCAGACACAATTGTTCTCTTCCCAGCCTTATCTTCATGGCTCTTGGCTAACGTTGTATTGTCAGTTTCTTTCTTTTACTTCATAATCTCCTTCCTTTAGGACCTCCATTTTCCACTCACAATTTTTATCTCCCTCTTTTCGTTTTTATCTGAGGTGTATCTGATTCATTTCAACAGCCCAGTTCTTTTACCTTGCAAGTGTTGGAGGAAATTTCTATGTCATGGAAAATTCATTATATTTCTTTAGTATAAATAATTTTCTTGTTTGTATGTGTAAAAATTTGTTTTTTAACAAATTTATTCACTAATGTTTCATTTTTCTAAGGATTTTCATCAGTGAGAATTAAGTCATCTGCACGAGATGAATATCAAATAATTTTTTGATAATCTGTTCCAACCGTTTCGGAATTTTTTCTCAAAATTTTCTTGGTTAAATGCCTTTGAGCGAATTTAAACGAACCTTTTTTTAAACCAATACTGTTTCAGTTTTACCTGACTTTTCTGAAAGCTGTGTTTTTCCCGTCTAAATGGCTTGACGATATTCAAGAGTGGTATGTAAGATTAAAAATCACGATATTAGCAGATTTTGCAGAAAAAGGGAAAGACTGCACTTGAAAGGTATAACAGGAGAGATGTTTTACATGACGTCGTATTTTCTGGCATGATTTTATTGTCTTTGTTTTCAGAACTTTGAAGTCTGAGGGATAACTAGGCAGAAACTTCATCGTACATTAATTTCTGAACGCATAAGGTTTTTTGTTATTTTTCTGCCTATCAAATCCCTATCTCATTTAATTTAGCATACTGAAGGTTTGTATATTTCAATAATAAAATCCTTGTAACCATTTCGATGTGGAGTTGTCTCCCACGATTATTTGATCTGTTCTCAACCTGGACGATACTTGTGTCGATAACAGATAAATATAATCAATGGTTGTAGAATTTGGAATCGGCATTTACTGGCTGAAATGTCAACCAGTTCAAGGAAGAAAAAATGAAATATGGAAGAGAAGATTGTTTTGCACGTAGGCTATGCTGTTTTTTAAATCTGGGCCTTTAAGCAATGTTTACAACTAACAAAGCTGTACAGACTGTTAATTCTAAATGTTTATATAATGTTCCAAATATTATTCCATAATTTAGATAGTCGTTTTAGTACAGATATGGATACGATTAAAAAAAAGATTTTTATGTTAAAAAGTTTTCAAGTTATGTATTTTTCTGCTGGCAGTTGGAAAGACCGGAAATAACAGTGATGAAAATATCACAAGAAATGATTTGAAGTGTAAAATTATCCATAGATAAAATATTAGTCGTCCTCATTTTAACGTCACAGTTATGTTTTTAGAAAAGTCAATTTTAATGCGAATATCTGTAGTTCATTTTAAAAATTTTTTCAGTTTATTTTCAGCTTATTTCTCGAATTGCATATATTAGATCTATCGTAAGAAATTGCCTGCACAGTTTTTTCTCATGCATGTTAGATTACAGTAAAGAAGAAGCAAAAGAAACGTTGAGATTGACAATAACTTAATGTTTGACGTAAAACCACCATGTAAATGTCGTTCATGCAAATTTTAGCAGGAAAGTAAACTTAAAGGAACTAAAGTCATCAGCTGAAGAATGCATGGGTGAAAATGAAGTCATTTAGACAGGACATGATAAATGCTGCCAGTTTTTTTCCTTTATTTCTTGTTTTCATTAGATTTCCTATGGACGAGGTAATCAAGTCAAATAAAAAATAATGACAAAATAATTTTTAAGGGCCAGTAATGTTAAAATTTAACGTTTGGAAAAGATTTTCTTGAGCTAAAAGAACATTCATATTTGCTTCATTATCTCACTTTGCTTCCATCCTTCCATTTGCATGCAGAATAAATTTTATGTAATTTTTCTTCCGATATATAATGAATCTGAGTGATTTACCCTCCCCGGTTTTGGTGAGAATGACTGGAGGTAAGAATGTCTCAGCTCAGTTGCTACTGAGAGCCGAAAATAGAATATTATCCTAAGATTAACGTCCTTGTTTCTATGGCATGGAAAATATCTTGTGATTGAGAACCCAATTTATTCACTGAGGGTAAATTTTACTGTCTTTCTTTTTTTTTTTTTTATGGTTAAACTTTAACAACCTATATTTCTAGGTCGAGTCCTGTTGTCAATTAAAATTTTCGAGGACAAGTTCTTATTTGAACTGGTTTGAATCAAATATTTTTAATAATATTTATCAGAACTGAAGTTTATATTTGCTCTTTGACTTATTTGGTTTACCGTTGTTTAAGTTTAAATTATCTGCAGCATGTTAAATTCATTTTGCGTGGTAAATAGTGACAGTGACATTAACATTTGAGGTTTGAAATATAAGGGTTCAGTTTTGTTAGAACATGCATTTCCGTTGTGTTCAAAAAAACTATTACTCAACTCCTAAATTTGTTAAAATCTTTGGTCAAACAATTTGCCGATCAATTTTATTTTCTAGAAAAGATTCCTGTATAATAAGCATTATCAGTAGCCAATTAGGCGATAGAAATTACTTGCAGTTTAAGGTAATTTATGAAGCTTTTCATGTTGATCCCTAACTGGAGGCTTAATTGTTTTAATGTATTTTTTGGTCCTTTTTCAAAAAATTCCTGGCTTGTACCTGAAACATCTAGAATGCTTTAAACCAAAATTTTTTATAAAATTCTAAAACCAAGTTCATGTTAGTTTTCTCCAGTGACACCATTCGATATTGACCTTGTTAACTTTAGAGTCAGTGTGCTTTATTAATTTCCTTTTTATTTAGTTTTCAGTGTAAACTAGCATAAACTCTTTTGATGTCTATAAACGAAATTACCTTTCTTTTTATATGGTTTTTTCCTTAAAGACCTTTATGAACCATATTTTGTTCCTTTTTAAATAAAATTGTTTTAGTTTGGAACAAATCTTTATTGAAAGAGGTATGGAGGTAAAAATATTTTTTACAAATTTGTAGTTTGGAGATATATTCCGTCTGACAACAGTATTTTGGGAAAATAAATGACCTCAGTGAGGTTATATTCCCATTTCAGGAGTAATTTTGGGAACTTTGCATGGCATCACAAATTACATTTCAGTGTTAGGTCTACAATGAGAATCAATGAGGCTTGAATGTGGAAATATAAGATAATACAGTGGAAGATGGAAATTTCAAAATCTTTTATGGAATTCATGAATCAATTTTCAAGAGAAAATATCAAAGAAAATTTAAGGTCTCATTAGCATCTTTAGCAAAAGTTTGTTAGCCATTGGTTAGAAAATCGATTAAACAAGAGACAACTCACCCTTTGCCAAAGTCGTCAAAATCTCAGTTTTAAAAGTTTATTGTCTCGATCACCTCAAGGTCTTCTTTCTTCTGGCAGCTTCTGATGGAAAGGATTTATGTTGAATCCACTTGAACTGGTTTTAGATTGTTTTAAGATGAATTAATTTTGTCCATCTTGAAAATGTTTATTGTATATCCTAAACACTGGAATTTCATCAGCCTTGACTCTTATGAATTTCTGTAAAAACATAACTTCAGTTTTTTTTTCCATGACACCATTTTTAAATACAATGAAGTTGACAGTTCGTTAGTGAAGAAACATTTATTGCTTTATCAATTTCATTTTAATACTTCTAAAAGCCCAATCTGGCTGTATTAGTCTAAGTTCTTAAAATGTAAGAAAATATTACCTCGTTTTTAAAGAGATGGCAGCATCAGTGAAGATTTTATATATGAACCATTTTTGGAAGATATCCGGTTTATTTTTCTTCTTATCAGGGCTGATATTTGAAATAAAATTGTTCATAGTCTGGGTTGGCCTAAATTTTTTTTTGATAATTTAATTGAATAAATTTCATTTACAAATGTTTGTTTTTGGAGATACGTGGTCGCCTGACAATTTACAGAAAATAAGAACCTAAGGTTGAAGTCATTCGTCGTGTTTACGCTCAACTTCAAAAGAATACGCCTATTACATCGGTTCAATTTTCAGTGTTAGGTCTTGTTCTGGTTGCAATCCATGAGGCTTGGATGTGGAAAAATAAGTGTGTAATACAACATAGAAGATAAAATGGCAGACGACCGCCGCCCGTTCTGAATAGATTTTCGGAGAAAGAATGAAAGCCTCAAACCATGTTAAATTTCAGTAAAAAAAAATGACAAAAGTGTTGTCTGCCCTGGAAAACCATGAGTTAAAAAGCCAATCGTGCCCAGGCACCCCATCTACAAAGTGATCTTATACTACCCTTGATCTTATCTAAATACAAAGTTTTGCACGCTGATTAAAATCGACCTTTAGAGACGGCTTACTCTCGAACACAACAACATCCTTTCTTCTGAACCAGCCAATGGAAGGGAATTCAGCCCTGAAACACCGAGGTACACAATAAATACCGTTTTTTTTTTAACCCCTTTCAAAATGAACAAGATTTCACCCTTCTTAATAATGAACCGATGATACGGTTGGAAAACGTTGGACTTCACTATCCTAGCCATTGGAAACTGATGAATTTCCCAGATTTAATTTGTATTTCACCCAAAAACTCTACGGCGACCACAAGCAAATTTTAACTTCAGATATGATGTTTTTTCCGTAAAATTAACCTACAAAGAACCATTTCCTAAAAGACTATGAACATCGTATGTCGTTATGTAGCAAATATTGCTGAATAAAATAATAAGAGAACTAATAATAATAATAATAATAATAATAATAATTTCATAATAATAATAAAATAATAATAATAATATAATATTAATATTATTATTATTATTATTATTATTATTATTAATAATTATTATTATTATTATTATTATTATTTCTCATTTTTACCGTCATGTTTTTGAAATCACTGCCAAAAAATTATAATCATTATTATTTCAAAGAAACATTTATAACTGAGGAAAGTCGATAACATGATTATGAGTAAATCCCTGTTAATTCTAGGAAGAAATAAAAGATATTTATTTGGGAATAAAAATGTAATCTTAATACCATAATACATCAGCAAACACAAAACTCATCTTATTTGATGATGTTAGAACCGAATACCCTTAATTAGCAACGTTCTAATAATTTTGAAAGAATCACTTTGACGCAGGACTCCTGAAGGCAAAAGGAAACACAGAAAGTTCCCTCTGTAGAATAGACAGGGACGGGAGGAGGTTGCGTGTGCTGGGTGTGGGAAGGAGGAAGATGCCCCCACTGCGTTCTGTAGAGGGAATTGTTATCTCTCAGCGTGTAATGGAATTGGAATCAAAGGGCCCTGCCACACGACACATCCTCTAGGAGAAGGCAACCAATTTCACACCCCCCGAAGGGAGGAACAAAATGGCTAGGAAATACCGGAGGAGAGGCGCGGCGGAGATGAATAGAAAGTGGCTATGTTGAAGGCAGAGATAGAACTGCAGAAGGCCACTCCCTGTCACAGTTTGGTGCAAAATTACGTTTTGACTTCTTTCGTGTTTCTGGAAACGATGTTATACAAGCAAGAGTAAATCTCCTTTGACGATAATCAGCAAAGGCATATTTTCGTCAGTGCCACCGAGATGAGTATCAGCTGAATATTCGCTGATAAACTGACTGCATATAAGCTTAGGTCAGTTTCTCCTCATCAGTATCTTATTTCCAATCTCAGTGAAAAATATGTAGAAACATTTTATAGTTATTTCCTACAAACTTCATCGAAAGTATTTGTCTAAAAGACATAGCTTGCTGTTTTACCACTGATTTGAAGTCATTATAAACAATGCTATGTGAACTTGCCTCGACTGTTTCCATTCTGAGCAACTGGATTATAGAGGCAGAAAGGATCGTCGCATGAGTGACTGTGACCACTAAGATTAGTAATCCATCCAGTGCGTACGTCCTTATCTCCCACGTTCATCTCCCACGTTCATCTATGCAATATGGCCACAATAATTCTGGGACTCTAAGTATTAATGAGCGGTTCTGTCTCAGTAAAAGAGGATTGGTACATTGCAGAACTTTACAATATACATACTAGAGTGATGAATGTAGCAAATAGCATCTTTATCACAGAAGTAGAGTAAATCAGTGGTTTACTATATGTTTTCAGTTTTGGCTTAGTTCGAATGCGCCGGGCAGTAAACTTATAACAAATGTGCTCAGATCTTGGGCTGGACGTTTGAATTCTCTTGTTAGTGAGTTCACTCGAAAGCCCTTGTCTTTCGTTATTTATTTTATATTAGCATTTATTTATTGATTTTTGTATTTTAAGAAACAATAACATATCATCAGAACCTTGATTGACGTTGGTCATTCGGTTGAGCTAGCTTGAGCAACGTTGGATCTGGTCACCACTGGTAAGTCCGGAAGTTGGTCATCTCCTTGGTATGCCGGGTAGCTGCCTGCCCAGGTAAAGCCTTAGTTACAGAAATACTAGTTCCGATTGCTTTTATGGCTTATGTGGGTCAGTTAGTAGCACCTTTGCTTTTCGTTTGAGAGTCTGGGTTTGATTCCGGTGCGAGTCAGAAATTTACTTTGTTACAAATGTAATTGGGTATTAATTATTTGTATTATATCTCTGACAACTTTTGACTAAATCGGTTTTATCCTCGTGAAACAAACACTTATGCATGGAATCTAAACAGCAATTTATAAAATTAATTTTATATAAAAAATCTTTTCGCTCGACTTATAGTATTACTTTTCTCAGCTTCAGACACTCCATTTTATTGTTATCTAATGCTACTGATCGTTTTCAGTATCATACATCTTCATGTAAGAACTGTTTTGTCGAATTCAAATTACTTTTCCGGTCATAAAAACTCACTTGTACTTTATGCATCCTGAAACATCTATTTTTGCTTAGTTCCACCATGGCAGTCAGTCACCTGTGCTGCTTTTGCTTTCAAACGGAAACATTGATTTGAACTGAATACAAGAACGCTTAGGTCATATGTTATTAATTTTTTTATTTTAGTATGTGAGTGGTTTCATTCAACTTAATCCGTTTTCGAACAAATAAATGGCATTTAAAAGACGGTGGAACTCTTTTGCAATGAATTTTATTTTGGCCATGCTCATCTGTATGTTCGTTTTGATATATACGTTTCTATTAAATGTGTGATATATACGTGTGCAGTTCTGAATTAGGTAATATTTTCAATTAGGAAATGTTTGTGATACATCACGTTATAACAAAATTACTCATTTTCGTTTTATTGTCATTATTAGTAACCTTGCATCTGTAATTAACTCTTCAAGTAAGTCTCGTAATTATCACCATGTTGGTTATGATAAGGTTCTGTGATGCCAAGGCAAATGTCTGCTGGAAATCGAATGTAGACTTCATTTTGTTTCATTATTATCGTTATTTTTACTACCATGGTTGTTTTGCTGTGAGCGAAATAAATTAACGCCTGAACTGTTTTGCTTTGAAAAGATTTTGGTGTATTGTCTGTCGATCTCCCTTCTCGGCCAATACGTGTTCAGTAAAAATTCAGCGTCTTGAGACACATTGATACTCTCATCAGGCGTTCGTTTAAGAGACTTGTACAAAAACATTTTCCTCGACCCTTTCTCGATCTTCCGAAAATTTTCACGCAGGTCACGAAGCTCCTCTCAGCTTCTTAGCGAAGGAGAATTCTCTCTTTTCCTCTGCTTAGCAATCAATCAGCTATTCCTCTCTACCTCGAAACATGATTCCTTTTTTTAAGAACTGCTCGTTTTTTTATTTTTTTTATATAAAATTTCATCAGATTTATTTATATGCAGTTGGTTTCACAGGATTATCATGAGGATTCGTTACCGGTAAAAATGAGTAATCTGAATTTAATCTGTATTACGTTGTACATTTTACGACAAACGCTTTACTGCAAGGCTTTTGAGAATAATAATTGAATCAATTCCTAACTCTTACCCATGATGTCCTTCACATGCCGCTACTCAGGCTAATTTTTATATCTGTATACTATATGATAATGATACCAATAAACAGGTCTTTTGGACAAATTCTGATTCCATGACGATGAATTTCAAAGAATGATATTTAGCAGTTTTTGAAGAATCGCGATATAAATTATGCTTCCTGTTTTGATTCAGATTCCGCTTCCCTCTTTTCGAAGTAAAATTAGAATAGCAATAACATTATATCACCTCACCGAATTTCCAGTTATAAATAAAATGGATAAAGTTTCCTCTTGAAAATAAGGTTCCTTTCAGGACAGATGGTCCATTTTCCCAGAAAAGACGAAAGGCTTCGTTTCCTTGTAAGATCCTGAAAGTAACCTATTTTAAAGAGGAAACTTTATCCATTTTATTTATAACTGGAAATTCGGTGAGGTGATATATATTATTAATGCTATTCTAATTTTACTTCGAAAGGAGGGAAGTGAAATCTGAATCAAAATAGGAAGAGGGAAGTGAAATCTGAATCAAAATAGGAAGAGGGAAGAAATTTGAATAAAAACAGGAAGAGGGAAGTGAAATCTGAATCAAAATAGGAAGAAAAATCTGAATCAAAATAGGAAGAGGGAAGTGAAATCTGAATAAAAACAGGAAGAGGGAAGTGAAATCTGAATCAAAATAGGAAGAGGGAAGTTAAATCTGAATCAAAATAGGAAGAGGGAAGTGAAATCTGAATCAAAATAGGAAGAGGGAAGTGAAATCTGAATCAAAATAGGAAGGGGGAAGTGAAACCTGAATCAAAATAGGAAGAGGGAAGTGAAATCTGAATCAAAACAGGAAGAGGGAAGTGAAATCTGAATCAAAACAGGAAGAGGGAAGTGAAATCTGAATCAAAATAGGAAGAGGGAAGTGAAATCTGAATCAAAACAGGAAGCATAATTTATATCGTGATTCTTCAAAAACTACTGAATATCATTATTTGAAATTTATCGTCATGGAATCAGCATTTGTCCAAAAGAATAATTATTAGTACCATTACCATATAGTATACATTTTCATCATATAATTAATTCAAGCTTCCTTTAAAATTCAACAAAGAGTGGTAGCGGTGGTGTTTGCATATTATTTTTAAATCGGTCTAATAGAAATCACCTTTCAATATAATAACACAGAACAGATTTCCAGATAGTGAAGGTCACTTTTTCGTTCGAATTTCTGAAATTCACCTTTCTATGTCCTCTCCGTTTTCCTCCATCTTCTTGAAAGATGTGTGAAATTAGTTTTCAGTTGATTCTTTCGCCTTTGGAAGGTTGTTAAACACCTGTTGCCCCAATAAAAGGTAGGTACGGCATTACCCTTCACCGTGTTCCCTCTTTTGTGGAAATGATAAGGGGTACTGGATGCATGTTCAACATGTACTTTTCGCCTCTCGCGTGGGAGATCTTATCTGGAAGGGTGCTGTCTGTGTCTTGAGGAATGAAGGCTTTTAGTGGGTTATTGGGGATGGTAGATTGTTTCAACCTTCCAAATTATGAGTCACTGACGGCACTGGAGTTTTCAGTTGTTTCTTTTCATTTAATAAATTCGATCATCTCGTGATTATTGTCATTTCTTTCAGAAACTTGTTTGCTCGTTAGGGAAGGCTCTTATAAAGAAATTCACCGAAAATTCTTCGTTGCTTTTACATTACTATTATCGTTGTGAAGATTGTGGCGGTAGGTGGCAGTATCTTTTGCTTCAGAAGTCTATGGTAATTACAGAGTGGTAGATGTTTAAACTTGTTTTAAACCCAACAAAATACTATTTGTTCTTGAAATTCAAATGTTCCCTTACAACTTTTTCGGAACTCACGTCTTTTACATTACTTCTTACCATAATAAACGGGAAAGAGATCTCAATTATGCTATGAATATGGACAGTTTCATCACATGTACACACACACACATAGTAAGAGAGAGAGAGAGAGAGAGAGAGCGCGAGAGAGACTGATGGACAAAATGTTAATCTTCACCAAATAACACAGCTGTTACTTGTTTGTTAAATAATATTCCTATGTAAGAAATCATCCAGCGATTAGACTGAATACCGTGAAAACCTCAGCCACCTCCTCCATCATTTAATTTCTTCATTATCTCTTCCATCTGGGAGATGAGAAAATTGGTCTCCAACTGCTACGACCCATGTAAGGTGAAAGAACTCTGATTCATTGCCCATTCTTAACGGAATCCATTTCCAATCGCAAGAGCTCTATGAACTTTGTTACCTGACAACCTCAGCGTTACCCCTTGATGCCGAAATAAGGGGCGACGCTTTAGTTCACTGTTGGTGTCGATATATTTGCTGGTAGATTCCTGCAGAGCTTTTAATCCCCTCAAGAGGGTGCTTGAGTGTTTGTGTCAGCGCGAGAGAGTGTTTTATTCAATTTTTTTTCGTGTTGTACGTTACCCTTTTACTGCTTTTTTTTTCCTACTGCCGTTGTGGTGGTGCTACTTTTGTAACTATTTCGCTAGGGAAAATAAGATTTATTTGACCAGGTTGTTAATATTATAATACCACCTTTAAGTTCTGCAATCCGTTCACACTAATGGTAACGACTTGCAAATGTATACCAGTGACCCTCGAAGCATGCGCATTTTTTAATCCCCTTCTCCATCACAAGAAGGGCGCTTTTAAAAATGCAAATCACCTAGAATTTCAGAATCATGTTTACAAAATTTCGTTTAACAGTTACCTTTCGGGCCAGTATCATTATGGACAGTACTTAACTTCAAGAGAAGATTTGCCAACCTTACTGTAGATCCAAGCCTATTGAGTTTGAATCAGTGATTTAAAAATCTTTTTGAGACTTCGAGTTACTGAATTCACAGTATCATTCTAAAGTAAAATAAGATAAGAACTACCACCTCTAATATTTGACATTATACACACACACAAACACACATATATATATATATATTATATATATATATATATATATATATATATATATATATATATATAGAACTATATATATATACATATTATATATATATATATATATATATATATATATATATATATATATATATATATATATATATATATATATATATATATATATATATATATATATATATATATAATGTATGTATGTATAGCTAAATCACGAAAATATGGAACGTGATGAATGTATAAATAAAAGTCAAAATCCACGAAGGAAAGGAAAACAGTGCAGTACTGCAAGGCCTTCTGACTTTTTGTCCTTTGCTTAGCAGTCTGCTAAATAAAGGACAGGAAGTCTAGAGGCATTGCAGTACTCCATTGTATCCCTTTCCTTCGAGGATTTTGTTTATTTATATATATATATGGTTTAGAAACCAGGATAGCTGTTGACTTTGACCACGCGGCTTTCAAGAGTTATAAGTTGGTACTGACCGTATTAGTTAAGTATTCTTCGCCTGGACCTAAATTCAATGTCACAGGTTAGTGTAAATGTCATGCAGTTATTATATCTCATTTTCACTAAAGTTGGGAGTTTTGTTAATTTTTTCAAGTAATTTTAACTTGACCTATTTTTCAAGCTCTTAAGGTAAATTATTATTATTATTATTATTATTATTATTATTATTATTATTATTATTATTATTATTATTATTATTATCATCTCAATATTTGATGAAATTTTGCAAATATTGTAGGGTTTGTAATTAATTTACGAGATAATATTACCTCGACTTGTTTTTCTGGCAAACAGGCCATTGAACGACCAGAATCTGTATTTTTTCCTCCCTATTCGAAACACGGATTTGCTGAACATTTTTCCTTAACATTCTTAGCCAAATTTTAGCATTGTTTTTCTAGATGTCAGACAGTATAATAGTTACAGGTATAGAGCCTCGATGGCCAAGACGGTTAGAGCAGCAGCTCCAGACTTCATAGAGGTCTGTGGCGCGGGTTCAAATCCGCAGCCGACCGGTCAGAGAGGGGGACATTTTGCTATTCGTGTAGACACCCCGGGAATAAATATGTATTCAACGGATAGGTTTGCATGAAAGCAAATGGGTGTTACAGACTAATACACACACAAACAAAGCCACTCCAACATCTCCTAAAAACATAACAGACACCTCACACGTCTCGAACTGTCGGCCTAACCGCTCAACGTCTCCTCGCTGCTGGGAGAAAGGGAGCTGGTGACTGGTACGGTACTTGTACATGCAAGCGATGTCAGGCAGGGCAGCCGATCGAGACTACGGTCTACCCCAAAGCCAAATCAAAATCCTTCTAAAGAAGGCATCGTGCTTACCCCATACAAAAAATGGGAAAAAAGCACATTAAAAGAAGAAGAAGAAGAAGATAATAGTTACAGGTATCTGTTCCTCCGAATCATTGTCACTTGTCAGTGTGCATTGTTGAGGTTCGGAGTATGAAACCGTTGGTTTTGGAGTGAGAGGTACTTCGCCCTCCTTCCATTTGCTAGAAAGCACTAATGTTCCCTATGATCATCTTTTTTACCTTTTATAATTATTTCGACATGCAAAAGTTTATCATAATCAGTGGATTGAAAAAATGTTCTATAAATTATACGCTGCAATAATTACCTGTAATAAGAATTGGCTTCGTCTAATGTCAAATATTAATATCATCCCGTCATGAAATATACAGATGAAATGTATATTATTATTATTATTATTATTATTATTATTATTATTATTATTATTATTATTATTAGGTATTAGGAAAAGAATTCTTTCATACAGGTTTTGTGCATTAAAACAAAATGGCAGTTTCAACAGCATTTATTTTATATAGTAAACGCTCAGTTCGTCTTATCAATTGCTTTTCTTGCTCTGGAATGGTTGCAAGCAATTGCTTTTCTTACGCTGGAATGGTTGCAAGCTATTGACCGATACACCTTTTACAGAACTACCTCCAACACATCACTAAACCATCGGAAATGAATATCGGTCAATTGCTTGCAACCATTCCAGCGCAAGAAAAGCAATTGATAGACGAATTGAGCGTCTACTATATAAAATAAATGCTGTTGAAACTGCCATTTTGTTTAACAAAACCTGTATTATTATTATTATTATTATTATTATTATTATTATTATTATTATTATTTAGAACTGCAGATTCACGTTCGAATAAAACTTGAAGTCTTATCTTTCTCGATATCGCATCTACTTTGTTCTCTCTCTCTCTCTCTCTCTCTCTCTCTCTCTCAACAGTTATTTTTTTATTTCGGGAAAAGACAGTGGTCCCCTTCAAAGCTTCCCGCACTTCTTGTATTCACTTCCCATCTGTTTTCTTCTTTATATTTCATCTTTAATCTCTCCCTTTGCATACAAGTATCTTTTTATCGACGTCCAATCCTTTCGTTTCTATCTGGTTGAGGTATCTGATTCTTTTTTTTCTCTTCACCTGCTCTTTCTGGCACTGTTGGAGAAGAAGCTCTCAATTCGATTTTCATTGTAAAAATAATTTTTTTTATTTTGGTTTTACTTCTTTCTTTTCGATTTCTTTGTTATTTATAGGAATAAAAATGGGTGTTAGAATTTGCAGGATGGGGTGTGGTCGACCCCAATTAAATGAGTTCTTCAGCTTTGTTCATGAGAATTAGTTAAAAAACCAAACTGAACTATGAATTGTCATTTTTGTCAACATCAGTTTTCAGAGTGATCGAGGGAACTTTATGGTTATTTCTGAAACGTGTTTTGTTCATTAGTTGCCGTAAAGTCACCCAGAGTTCTGGGATGACAAAATAAACTCCACATAATTGTCAACTAACGACTACTTTTCCCGTCTGTGGTTTGGGATATATAGCCTAATGGTAGAATTATCCGTTTTACACTGATATCTTTTTGACGAACCGAATTTCCTTCTGCAAGTAAGAAATTCAAAGCACATTTTTCAGTATTTAATCTTTCATCTTGTTACTGACATTTGAGTTGTTGATAGCAGTCTTCCATACCTCGCATCACAGACCCTTTTGTCTTGTTGGGCGGGTAAAATTGTATTCGATCTAATTTCCTTCGATCTTATGATATGTTTTCCTATGCAAGAGGTTTTAACATATATTTCATTGAAAGTAAATGGTAATACTATATACTGGAGGGCTCTAACCATTATTATCACACAGATTTTTTTTATAAATATAGAAAAAGAATCGCAAGTCATTACTTCTCAGACATTCATACCTTATCCTTTCTCTTTTGTTTAACTTGGATTTTTATATATGAAAACAGATCTTTCGCTTTATTTGACAATTTCAATCATTCCATGTGTGTTGTATGATGATATGGTTCCCCGTGACCATATTTCTTGTAAGAATCAAGCAGAAAGATTTGTTAAAAGTTTTTATCAAGATATACTGTTCTGGTCCTGAGGTATTTCATTTTTGAGGAACCTTGTTGATTTTAGTTTTGCGCAATGGTTTCACAGTGAAATGAATGCAGGATAATGGTTATCATAGTATGTACAGTGCTGTGGACACTAATTTTCACTCTGGACACAAAACTGTTTAATAAACACTCAAGAGACGGGTTGCCGTAGACGGCGCCGGTGGAAAGTTGATGCTTCCGAAAAGGCTAAATGAAAAGGAATAAAAAAAATTGTGGTTTAAGGATTTTTTTTTAAGTAATAAACTGGCAGCCGACTAAAGATGGTATGTTCGTTTTCACCTTAATTCCTCTCAACCATCTTGCCTCACGTATGTTGCCCATCCTCTCCCTCCTCTGTCAGTCCCATCATGTTTCTCTCACTTCTGGTATTGTGAATTGTGCTGCTATTCCTACCAGAGGGATCATGTGCCAGAGGCCTTTGATTCCTATTCCAGTTCGCCGCTGACATAGTACGATTCCTCTTGTGGAAGAGCCCCGAGGGTGTTTTCAACTCTCGCCCTCCTGAGTTTAGTTGTTGTCTCCTGAGAGGATATATTGGAATATCTCGAGCTTCCAGAAAAGCGTCCTTCAATTTATCCATTTTGGGATTTGAAATCTTCTGACTGGCGAAGTGTGTCTCTCCCTCACCGGTTTCGAAATATCTTGTCATAGATACTATGGTGATCTTAGTTGGGATTTTTGTTCGGTTCAACGTATGTAAAGCATTTCAGCTTTGTTAGATGTCGTGAAATATATCAACTTTACATTCCGTTTGTTAAAAGTTTAGTATTTTGTGAGGTTTTGTCATCGTTGTTCGTTTTGTGGTATCTCTTCTTTAATGTAATGTTATAGTAAACAAACTTAGCAGATTAAGGTGGCCTTCAATATTGTATCACAGTATCATTGATAAATTTATAATTCTCTCAGTACTGGTTTCATTCTAATTAAAATCTATCATAACTACTTTGCTCAACCAAGTTTTTATTACCAATATTTAAGTATTTAAACTTAATACCATAGAGATTAATGTCTCTAACTTCCATCTTACTATTATCAGTGATATATATATAAACATGTACATATGTATATGTATATATATGCACATATATATATATATATATATATATATATATATATATATATATATATATATACTGTATATATATATATATATATATATATATATATATGTGTATGTATATCTTTGTCTGCAGTAATTGATGTTGCATATCTGGCTCTTTTTCGAGTAGCCTCCTTATACTTTGGTGCTTGATATAGGTAAAGCTATTATTTCAGATATGAATAGGATTTTACAATCGTTAGACAAAAATTAGCTTGTAATGATATTTCCAAGTCCAGATTACTTCCAATAGTTTTGTTTCGCATTCCTTCCACAATGATAATGTGAAAATTTAACCCCTTCACCTTGATAATATTTTGAACTTCAAGATGAATAATCGAGCAGTGAATCTGGAAACAGTCTTTATGTCATAAATTTCAGCGTTTCGTACTCTTCAAAAATTCCTATATAGATGCCAGATTGATCTCTTTCTATAGTAAGTTTTCATTTTTAATGTATGACCTATAATAATTAATGATTTTATACCTCTCTTGTGGCCGACTGCGTTAGTGTGTCACTGTAGTCCTGATTCCTCGTCCGTCGCTGGTTCGACCCCACGGGACGGTGGACTTATTATCAACTAAAAAATTCCCCTTCGGTAACATATATGAAAATATATTATTTCCGAGGTAGAGTGAATTGGATATTAAAGGACGTTTGTAGCTTTCTGATTGTATATGAATCACGGTGATGTGATAAATAGTCATATATATATATATATATATATATATATATATATATATATATATATATATATATATATATATATATATATATATATATATATTGAAGTGACAAAGTCATTCGCCTGCTGAAATGTAACAAATCTGGTGTATTGGTAAACTGGTAATCTTCAATAAAATGAATGCATGAAAAATTAATATATATATATATATATATATATATATATATATATATATATATATATATATATATACATATATATAAATATATATATTTAAATATATATATATATATATATACAGTATGTATATATATTTATATATATATACATATATATAAATATATATATATATATATTTAAATATATATATATATATATATATATATATATATATATATATATATATATACAGTATGTATATATATATATATATATATATATATATATATATATATATATATATATATATATATGTGTGTGTGTGTGTGTGTGTGTGTGTGTATGTATCTGTATACATGTATATATATACAGTATATACACAAATTTTTTTATGTATAGTGTGTGTGTATGTATCTATATACATGTATATGTATATATGCATATATACAGTATATATACATATAAATTTTTATGTATATACAGTATATATTGGAAGATGATAATGACAATACTGAGAATAATAAAAAAGAATTAAACCATAACTGAAGGATAACGAATCGTTGATTAAAAAATTTTACGACTATGGTAACTTTTGCGTATACTTTTGACGAACGTTTCTCCTATATTCCGGTGTTTTTAGTCTTTAAATAATCAGAGCTTTATGAAAGGTTTTAAAGATTTCGTTAACAAATCTGTAAAACTGCATGCTTTAGAGTTGTACATTTGATATTGTCATCCAAGCAGGTTACAGTGAGCTTTTGTCCGTAGACGTTATATCTGTGTATCAAATTACAAGGGCAATTTCCCTCTCCATCACGAAATAGCTAACGGAGTGCAAGGCATGATCCCATGAAATCTACGAAATCGCCATACCAATTACCCAAATCCTACGTTGTGTGGATGAGATCAGATCTCGGTTAACTTTAAATCGCACTAATGTTGATACCCATCAGGTCAGAGAATGCGTTTGACAGTATATGCTGCCCCCTGTAATTTAGATTAAATTCTTGAATATTGAGGTTAGTGGTATATTTTGACAGTCATGAAATTCTATGCCGCAGCGTTTCTTAACCTTTTTCGACCTCAGCACCCCTTTTGGTCAGGCCTAAGCAGTCCAGCACCCCCTACCATTGGTTAACACCTTGTTACTAAAGGATAAAATAAAGACAAGTGCAGTACATCTTGATCATATATTTGGTTCATTCTCCAAAACAAAAACAGTAATTATGGCAGTAGCATTGGCAAAAACAAGAAGAAAATAAAGGAAAGATCATGGACAAACTCAATAAAAAATACTCATCAATGCGATTTTTGTTGTTGCTTATGTGCGACTAGTTTCTCATATCGTGGCATCGTGTTAGCCAGGTTAAAGTTTATTGAATTTATAAAATGCGTTAAAGATACATTTGTCTAAACGTATTCCTTCACTACAGAAACACTGATATTTTACCGCCACATATGTGACCTTCCCCAGCACCCCCTGAAATTGATTTCAGCACCCCATGTTAAGAAACGCTGAACTTTACGTGCCAATGTTTACACGCAGGGTGTACATGCCAATAGAATCAACAAGGTACCGTGACTATCAAATTTACACAAAATATAATACCTGCACGTGAGCCGGATAAAAACAGCCAATAGAAAAAATTTTAAAGAAAACATTTAAGAATGGAGATACAACACAGAAATTGAAAACAGAAAAGTGACGGAAAATAAAGCAAGGAAAGCAAGGTGCTTTACGCAGCAAAGTGTCCTCTCTCACTATTAAGATCCCCAGCATTCATAACACTGTAAGGAAAACAGATTAGCGGTTATACTGAAAACAGAGGAAGCTTCAGCATCGGATATTTTGGCTAATGGTAAATCCACGGAATATCGATTTAAGCTTTGTGAACGTGTTATGCCGGTGCTGTTTTTTCTTTGTTTTTTGCGTTGCACCCCATATGAACGACCGTGTCTGTAGACTTCACTTGATAGTAACGCAGGGGACTCGGTAAGTTAGGTTGAAATTGTCTATTAATAATTTTTCATATATCAGGAGGGGGTAAGTATTCTCCGGGCACGGTTTTTCATAAGTTTTATTCTAACTCTACTATATCACACGGCCAGCCACCCTGGACTTAGAAATTTCTTGATGTTAAGAGAGGAGCGAGTGACACAATCCTACCCAATTTGGTTTTCAAGTAACTCTGGCTAAAAATTGATCAGAATGAACTCTGGACCTATGTTGAATAAAACTCCGCCTCCTTGAGGACGTCTACTTTACTCTTAATGGTTCAATCTTAACTCCCACTTTTGGCAAGGACAAATCAGGTCAATTTGCTGACCTTTTCGCTTCATAACCTATCCTCTAACTCCTCCTTCCTTTCTCACATCTTGGAGGTTTGTTATGGTTAGTCTTCAATTTACTTGGTCCCTTGACTCATCATTTTAAACTATCAACATCGTGTCTAGTATGCTGTATGTAATAACAACTATATAATATATATAACTGTATATATATATATATATATATATAATATATATATATATATATATATATATATATATCTACTGTATCACTACAACCGATCAGTGATGACGTATAATGAGTTATTTACTGAAAAAATGATAAGCTCAGGACTAACGGTCTCATTGTCGAAATGTCCGTGGTAGCCGGACTCGTAGTCCAACTGTATTATAACAGACTATATGTTCGGTCGACTGAATATCAGTTTGGCACTATGTTCACAATAACCCGTGTCCCTGTCATTCAGTGTCGTCGGTCGAACAAGAAGGGGCGCTTTGTCTTGAGTTAGCGACTGTTGTAACGCCGATTCGTCCCCCTTGCAGCCATTCGCTGTTGACCTGCATTATTCGGTCACGTACGCTACTGAAGAAAAAAAACTACGTCAGTACGTCATGTTTTGTAGATAAGCTGTTGGCTGGATGATATGTTTCTTCTGAAGCTGCTTAAACATCTCGCACCCAAAAATGCTTTAGTGACGTCTCTCCCTGTAGAACTTCCTTTTATTTCAAACGCGGAAATCTTTTAATGTTTGTCGCTGAAACATTTCACATAATACTGAAGATCTCGTCTGTTCTGGTTGAAATCATTCTCTCGTTCTTAGAAAGAACCGACACAACATAGTATTTGTGATACATAACCAACGACCAACTTTGAATCTGGTAACAAAGATATTGGACAACTTTACGGCAAAGTGTGTTCAGCTGACACAACTGCAGCGAGAAGATTTCTGAGACGTAATGAAATAATAATTTCTATTAATACCATGGTGGCTGAACAAACAATCGTACAGTAAATCTGTGTGTATTTTATTGTTTTTTGTTATGTTTTCACAATTTTATGTTTTGTGATGTAACATTTATTGCTGACTTTATTTAAGTATTTCTTCAGTGAATAGCATTGCATGTTGTTGATGCCATGTGGGTAGATTTTTCTTTAAATGTGATATTCTTGATGGTTTAAATTTTGCTTGATGGTAGAATTCTGATAATTTTATTGAAGTTAATTTTGTTTCATAATTTAATTCAAGAGGTGTGTTGTGTTATTTTCGAAGCAATGTCTTTCGAATTGTGACTAATTATGTTGAATTCAGTTATAAACGAACTTAAAAACTAAATTTTGTATTTAGCATTTTAGAAAAGTGTTTCATTGTTGATGGCTGTACGCCAAACAAGTGACAAACATCTTTAATTTTGCTAAAACAATTGACAAAGAAGCTGAGATGAAATTTTTGATAGGTGATGCCGCTTTACTCTGAAATATTTCTAGTTTAATTTTGATACCTCCCATATTGATAGACTTAGTTTGATTTTTCAGTGATTGATAAACGTTTTTCTTAAGAGTCACTGTGGTAAATCGTAACTGGTAATGTTGTGTAGTTCAGGTAACTCTGTTTGAAAGTAGTATATTTTGAATCTTGAATTGGTAATATTGACTAACCGGAAATTTATGATAGCATCGTGACAAATAACACTATTTGCTTGTAAACTGGTTTAATTATTCTGTGCTAACATGTGTCTTTATGTGTGTGTGTGTGCGTATGTATATATATATATGTATATACATGCTGTAGCTATGTATGTATGTATGTGTTGCTGTAGTATATATGTACATATATATATATATTATATAATATATATATACTATCTGCATATATATATTATATATATATATATATATATATATATTACTAATAATATATATATATATATATATATATTATATATGCTCTCTTCTCTTTGCTATATATATACTCAGGACCTAGACCTAGATGATTAGCCTAGATACATTTAATAACCCAGTATGCTTTTACTAGTAATTTCTCCCTTCACGAGTCTAAGAGAAATGAAACCCACCTCTTATCCCTTTCCAAGGGTAACTTGAGAGCTGTCCTTCATCTCCTTCAGGACCCCATGAACAATATGAAGGACGTGAAGAGACACAACAGTCTGGGATTAGTTCTATTGGGAATGATAATAATCTCTTCTCCCTCAGCTTATAGCAGAATCCTATACGGTAACTCAGAGAGAATCCTTTGCTGCGCTCTAACGTTCGTCTTCGATCAAATAAACAGTCAGCAAACTGTTTATATTTTCGTCAGATATATATATATATATATATATATATATGACAAATAATAATATTATTGTGTATATATGCATATATATATATAATATATATATGTGTGTGTATGTATATATCACTCAGGAATATATAAACAATTGCTGACTAACTTATTTGATCGAAGACGAAGACAAACATTAGAGCACAGCAAATTCTTCCAACGTACAGGATTTCGCTATAAGCTGAGGAGGAAGATTATCACCATTCAGTAAAATATCCCAGACTGTGTCTTCGTCACTGCTATTGTTGAACTGAAAATGTTTAACTCTCAGGTACCATGAAGAAGAAAAATGCCTGTAGAATCGAAGGAAGACATTACTAGCAAAGGTTACACACACACACACACACACACATATATATATATATATATATATACATACATACAGTACATATATGTATATTTTGTGTGTGTGTGTATAGTCATACTTCCACGTCATTTTATATCGTGTCTCTTTCGAGAATTGAGGAAAACAATGTAGTTCTTGTGAGAGCGTAAAAACGGACTGTTCTAATCCCTCGCTAGATATCAGAGGACGACATGTGGAGTCTGGGTGAATTCCAGTCGGGAAGGCTGAGTTCAGGGCGATCATCTCTTTATCTCCAGTGTTTGCAGCAACTGACGGCATTAATTAAGAAATAAATGCATACGAATAGCCTTATTTTCAGCCGAACAGATACAGTATAATCGTGACTGGTCAAAGACATGGAAATAATAGGCACTTGTTCATTCTGTGGGCTCGTCATCATGCAGGATAAATAATTTGATATAATAACATCCATTCATGTAATGGCTGGAGCAGGATATTTGAAGCTATGGCCCAATTGCTTCCAGTTATATATAGCGTTGAGTCTGCCATTATTCTGACAATGTTTTAAAAAACCAGTGTGTATACTTTTATTACATAGATACAGATGAGTTACCTAAATAAAAACTGGGAATTAAAGGCAAATGGTCATTCAAGAAGAAAAAATGTAAACAGACTATTGATCATTGCAGTGATCTTCTGAGACCATCTTCCATTGGAGTATCATTCAGACCTTAAAGTATACCACCTTGGGTGTTTATTTCAGACCCTGACTCCAGCACCTCTCTGGAGAGCTTTCATGTTGTCTCTTTGTTCCACCTATTACTGTGTGATAGACAGATGTGGACAAGATCAACGACTTCACGATAACACTGGAAAGCTTTCTGCCAATTAAGGACAACTGTGTTCTCTCTCTCTCTCTCTCTCTCTCTCTGTTTTGTTCATGGGTTTGATACTGTTTAATGACAGCAATAACAAGCATCTTTTCCTACTACGTTTCCCGTTATTTGTTGTATCTTTCCTGTGTAAGACATGTCCTAAAGGGCATTCTCCGTACACTTCAATTGCATAATTCAGAAAAGGAAAAATATTCGGATAGCTGCTCTTGAATAATTCATTCTTTGTTCTGATAGATTCGTCCTTTATCTTTATACAGTATAGAACTATCACCATTACTGATGAGTATTTTCATTCTCTCTCTCTCTCTCTCTCTCTCTCTCATGGTTGGAACTAGACCTAGTCTTAGTTGCATACTGCTGTGGTCTTTCGAATGGCAAACAGGTTTAGTGAATACTCAGTATGTAAGTGTTTAGTGGTGTTTAGGGTTTGTAGTGAATCTTTAGTGTAGTATTCAGTGAATGTTTAGTGAAGTGTTTAATGGTGATTAGTGAATGTTCATTGACTGTTTAGTGTTTCAGAAGTGCGTTTAGGGATTTAATATGGAAGCCCCAGGGTCTGAAGTAATTATTTCGTGTTTTAATGAGTGTTTATGGGGTGTTTAATAGTGAGAGGTTAGTGAATGTTTATTAGTGTTTAGTATATAGTGAGTGCTTAGTGAATGTTTGTTGTATAGTGAGTGCTTAGTAGTGTAGTGAGTGTTTGGTGCTCAATGAATGTTTAGCGTTAGAGAGTGTTTAGTGAATGTATACTGAGTGTTTGGGGTACAATGAGTAATTAGTGAGTGTTTGAGTGTTTTATCAGTGTTTAGTGAGTGAAACAGACGCTTAGGCTTTGACCTGACAGGTGCTTAGGTCAACCTTTTTTTGTAAGGTAATGTTTCTCTGTAAAATTGGGTAATAATAATAATAATAACAATGGCAAAATTATAATATTAATAGTAATAAGATAATAGTAAAAAGATAAAAACAATAATGGTATAAATAATAATAGTGATAAGCATAGTACTATGAGCTGGACCGAGACCTTTCAATATAGCCGCCCGAGGAGGTCACGTGCCATCTCTCCGCCTCGTGTCACTGACGCTCTGTGCACTTGACACACAACGGTCTGTCCACATCATGCTCCACATGAAACGTCCCCAGTGCAGGGGACTTGGCGTCTCGACCCTCTGTCATCTGGTTACATAATTTTCACGGGATTCTGCAACAATTTTCTTAAAAAAAAAAAATCTGTCAAAAGATCTAATTAACGACGCTGATCTCTTCTTGTGTAGAAAAAGTTTCTGTTCTACTTTTCTTTTTGCCACTTGATTTAGTGAGACGGAAAAGCAGAAACAAGGAGGAAATTCGAAGCGTATAGAAAAGGAGGAGGAAGTCGCCAATTCTTATGGAGAATGAAACATGAAGACACGCGTCTCCTCCTCCTCCTCCTCCTCACTCAGTCCTCCAAATAGGTCCTCCTCGAAGCATCCCATTCCGGCGTTTTCAGATCAGCAATCCTCCCTCTCCCCAGCCCTTGCACAGCGTCCCTCTCAGGAGTCTCATGGACCTCTGCACTGAGGATTGCCAACCGAGACGGGTCATTAGCTCTCTCTCTCTCTCTCTCTCTCTTTCTCTCTCATTAAAGGAGAAACTATTTTATTTCTATTAGAGACAAAACCTGAACTTAGCATTGACAGAGAGAGAGAGAGAGAGAAGAAAACGATGTGAGGAGGAGGGGAGAAGAGGAAAGGCCCTAGTAGACTCAGGGCAGCTCTCTAGTGTTATCTAATAGAGGCTATATGGCCTGTGTTTGCCTGAGATTATGATAACCTTTAGACTGTCCCCTACTGTACTGTTACATGCTGCTAATGGATGGTTAGCTGGTTAGCTTATGCTTACCGCTTCTATCGCTAACCTCCGCTAACATTAGTGGTTAGAATTTCCAGTATCCAAAGGTTATGCTAACGCAGGTGTGATGGACTAGGCTAACATAATTATGTTATCCTAATTTAAGCTAGCTACAATAGCTTAGGTTATGCTAACCAAGGTATCATATTATATTATGCCAACAAGGCTCTGCTAATGAAATTTTATGAGTTTTAATAACTGATGTTATTGCGTATTGTGCCCATCCCCTTCCGCCATCTCCCCCCCTCCTCCCGTACCCATTCCACTAGCTTCCCATCCATTGTGCCCCATCCACTATCTTCCGTCCCCATCCACTACCCTCCTTCCTTTCCGCCATCTCCCATCCTCCCTCCTCCATCCAGCATCCCATTCATCATACATCTGGCAGCAAGCGGCAGTGGGAGTCCTCCTTCGATCCTAACTCCCACAATATGGCTCCTCACCTGCCAAGGATTTCTGTTACTATCATCATCATTATCATCAGCATCATCATCCTACTCTGCTCCTCTCCTACTGTGACACACACACAGAGAGAGAGAGAGAGAGAGAGGAGTGTTATGAAATCAGAAGAGTTGTAGGCAAAATACTGATCGTTTTCTGAAGGTTAATATCGTTAGCCTATACATATCCAAATAGAGAGAGAGAGAGAGAGAGAGAGAGAGGTGTTATGAAATCAGAAGAGTTGTAGGCAAAATACTGATCGTTTTCTGACGGTTAATATCGTTAATATATACATATCCAAATAGAGAGAGAGAGAGAGAGAGAGTTATGAAATCAGAAGAGTTGTAGGCAAAATACTGATCGTTTTCTGAAGGTTAATATTGTTAATATATACATATCCAAATAGAGAGAGAGAGAGAGAGAGAGAGAGAGAGAGAGAGAGAGAGGAGTGTTATGAAATCAGAAGAGTTGTAGGCAGAATACTGATCGTTTTCTGAAGGTTAATATCGTTAATATATACTATCCAAATAGAGAGAGAGAGAGAGAAAGTGTTATGAAATCAGAGAGTTGTAGGCAAACTTTGATCGTTTTCTGAAGGTTAATATCGTTAATATATACATATCCAAATAGAGAGAGAGAAAGAGAGAGAGAGAGAGAGAGAGAGGAGGGTGTTATGAAATCAGAAGAGTTGCTTAGGCAAAATACTGATCGTTTTCTGAAGGTTAATATCGTTAATATATACATATCCAAGAGAGAGAGAGAGGTGTTATGAAATCAGAAGGTTGTAGGCAATACTGATCAATTTCAGGGTTAAAATATCGTTCAATATATACATATCAAATAAGTGAAGTAGTATAAATCAAGTTGTCAGAAAAGTGGTATAAGTATATCATTAACACATATCTAATAAGTAGTGAGTGTTACTAAAATGAGTTATGACAAAATACAATCATTACTAAGTTAAATATCAACTCTCATCTATATCAAATATTATGAAATCAGAAAGTTGTAGGCAAAAATACTGATCGTTTTTCTGAAGGTTTAATATCGTTAATATATATACCATATCCAAATAGAGAGAGAGAGAGAGAGAGAGAGAGAGAGAGGTGTTATGAAATCCAGAAGAGTTGTAGGCAAAGCTGCAGTCGTTTTCTGAAGGTTAATATCGTTAATATATACGCATATCCAAATAGAGAGAGAGAGAGAGAGAGAGAGAGAGTGTTATAAATCAGAAGAGTTGTAGGCAAAATACTGATCGTTTTCTGAAGGTTAATATCGCTAATATATATCCAAATAGAGAGAGAGAGAGAGAGAGAGAGAGAGTTATGAAATCAGAAGAGTTGTAGGCAAAATACTGATCGTTTTCTGAAGGTTAATATCGTTAACTATACATATCAAACAGATAGAGAGAGAGAGAGAGAGAGAGAGAGACAAAATAATGGAAGGATATTGTCAAATATTTCTGCACACATCAATCATTCACTCCTATGAATGTGTGAACTTTGTGACGAAATGGAGAGAAGACTGATCTGTTCTATCACTCTGCAGGTGCACACTCACAGACACTCTCTCTCTCTCTCTCTCTCTCCTCTCAGGCACCCTGCTGCCATGGAAGTTATGGAATAAGAAAGGCACCGATGGCTGCTGGGAGCCACATAGGCCTAACTTTGCAAAACAGACTTTCAAAGGATCAATTTTTCTTCATATATATATATATATATATATACAGTATATATATATATATATATTATATATATATATATATATATATATATATATTGTGTGTGTGTGTGAATGTTGAACTATAAACCACAAGAAAAGAAGTAGAATGACAGACACCCAAAGCAGCATGTCGAATAACATCATTACATTCATGTGATAGTTGCTGATTCTAATTAAAGCTTCTAATCTAAAGTCAGTTTTCCATAAAATATATTTCCATTTCCTGTTAACACTTCACACCGAACTGAGGGCTGTAGAGGAGTCATGTGTTACGCAAGACCAAAAACAACAGCGCAGCCGCTGGACTCAACGTCTTGAAAGAGCTTTCGGATACATGCTGCACTGCACTCTGAACGTTTTCTCTATTTTTCATGTTTTAACGCAAACTGGAACAGTCACAATGAATAATCTTATGTATATGTCTTTATCAACATTTCGCAAGTTAGATTTTCCTTCAGTGCGTTTATATGTACCACATAATGAAAAGAAAACTGAGGCATCGGGTGAAGGCGACTCCCGCCATCTTGGCTCGAGCTGAGACCTGCACAGCGTGCCAAAGTACCATGTTTCTGAGTTTTCTCTTCTTTAGCGATAAAATACCATTGAATGATTGTCTGAGCACTCAGAACCGTTATTTTTATCCCACTCAGAGAGATCATATGGTGAGAGAGCAAAAATTTCCCAGCCTTTCCTTAGCCATCTACTTAAACATATTCTTCTCTTGGTTTTAGCATGAAACTCAAAGAGCACACTTCCCATTTTGTCATTTATATGAACTGTAATGTAATATCTATCTCATAAAAGATTTTGAAGTGCAATAATGTAAAGAATTCAACCAGAGTTCATGACGCCATCATGTTTTACAGATGTTCGTCGGGAGCTGAAAAAGGGCAAGCCATTATTGCAATTTCCGTCGGGTTGGTTCGTTTGAACGAGGAGAAACAGACGTTCCCGGTTCAGGCAGAAGGAGGCGACCATTTCGGGACTCTTTGGTGAGGCCTCGCGTGGAATGAAAAGGTTCCGTTATTTACTTACTTAAGTAACAACGCCTCTTTCATCTCGGACTCGAAATAACGTCTCTCACTCAATCATCAGGGCAAATAATGTCTGGACTGGTGAGCAGTCTCCCCTTCCGGTCTGACACAAATCTCTACTCCTGGCCCTTTTCTCAGGCCTTCTTCTTCTTCTCCACTCTTCTTCTTATCTGTCACACTAATACATGCATGCATACATACATGCATACACGCGTGTATATATATATATATATATATGTGTGTGTCTTTAATATATGTATACACATATTCTTGCGTGTATATGTTTGTGTGTGTCGGTATGCGCAGAGGTTGATTGATGGGCATGGGGACTGCAATCATTTACATGCCGAAAGACATCAGAACGAACAAGGTTGAATACCTTATCAGAGTCATTTCATAAGCTACGCTTGACTAGCCTGTAGTGCTGTCATGTAGAAATTGTAGGCCAATTAACTCGATTAATTGCAAAAGACGGAAATCCGAATAATGGAGTCGGAATCTAGGTAGTTATGCACTTGCTTTTTATTCCTACTAATGTTGTAGCTAATAATGTGAAATATGGCCCAGCTTTATATGAAAAATTAGATCAGAATTAAAGAGGAATTAAATTCTCTCCATCTGTCTCATTTACATATTGTTAGAGTTTTTAATCTAGATCACAATGCTTATACTTTCAAAATCCTTCTTCTATTGTTAGATGATACAGATGGATAGTGATTGATGTCTATTAATTTCATTAAAGTATTCTTACATTTTCACCCTCCTTACCGTTCTTAGCTGTCAAAATATATATATATATATATATATATATATATATATATATATATATATATATATATATATATATATATATATATATATATATATATATATATATATATATATATATATATATATATATATAAAAATATATATATATATATATATATATATATATATATATATACATACATATATATATATATATATATATATATATATATATATATATATACATACATATATATATACATATATACATACATATATATATATATATATATATATATATATATACATACATACATATATATATATATATATATATATATAAATATATATATATATATATATATATATATATATATATATATATATATATATATATATATATATATACATGATGTTGCCTTGTAATATGTATATCATCCCATGGCTTTGATATATTTACTCCTCCTTTTTATCATGTGCTATGTGTAATAAAAATATTGTTGAAATATCGTATGTAGTGTAATGTCAGATCTTATAGGAGTTACTGATTTAGATGACTTAACAGTGTAATTTAGAATTAATAATGCATTTTTAATAGTAACGTAGTAAATCAGCAACACGTGTGTGTTCTGCGAAGGCTTGTTTCACTTCTGCTGTCATCGCAAAATATAAGGTGGACAGGTTGAGATAACAATCACTGCTCTGTTCTGAAACCAACTCGGTTTTTGTTTTGTTTTTAAAACATGCCAGTTGTAATTAGCCAGTTGCAGTCTGTTTTGATTGTGTTAAGATTTCTGTAAAAGCTTTGTCCCATACGAGAAGACAAATGATTTCGCAATGTTGCATACATTGCTCTGATCACGTATTATTCTTTTATAAGTTTGATTGGCCAATAGTTGAAAGCTCTGCAAGCTCTCTTCTAATAATGAACTGGAAAAGAATCCAGGGTGTAAACTGAGAACACTGTAATGATCCCATTGAAAATTAATCTCCTGTCGTGACGAGCTTATTATAAGTCCTTTTTCCCCTTGGGGAAATTACTCTTAAGTCACAGCATCTAAAGAGTAACGTTCTGAACATTTTCAGATATTCTTCACTGAGAAGACAAGAATATTTATAAAGACTCAAAACAACATTATAAATGGTTAATCATTTACAATTCTTATGACATTGGATACATTACGACCAACATTACATGCGCATGCTTAATGACAGAATCCATGCATGTGTCCCAGCGCCTAAGGAATTTGCTTTTAAGGAAAAAAAAATTCCTCAAGTGCCACTGTACTTCTTGCGTATTTTTGCTTTTCTCTTCAACCTCCGCTCTTTTGACACCATTTGACTTTCCAACCTCGCTTCTTGTTTATTTTCTTTGGTAAAATTATGCCTCAAAGAGGCACGTGACATCAATGCAGATTCTGGCGTTGTTAACAGAGGATTCATAACTGGGGGCTATTATGGTATTTATATGCCGAGCTCATTAGGGGTCAGTTATTGTGCTGTATACAAAGAATAATTATGAATCTAATGAGGTACAATAGAGGTTAATATTTATTCATAAGTCAATAAATATATATATATATATATATATATATATATATATATATATATATATATATATATATATATATATATATATATATATATATATATATATATATAAAGACGGACCTTAGCTTAAAGACGGCCAGTTGAAGGTGATGAAGGGCTTTATGTGGACCTCTACAGCCAACGAAGTCACTTTACAATCCCAGAAGTATGTTAGAGATATGCATGAAATGCAGTAAACCAACATTCCTGTGTATGCCTGAATAAAGGTAGTATGCATGCTAGTCTATAAGGCTTGCATATATATATATGCTCTTGTTATCAGGTGATTATTATCCTTCAGACGGACAACTTTTTTTTTAATTTTTGATGGTTGAATCCACTAGTATTAATTTACATGGTCCGTTCTCAGTAAATACTAAGACTAGAGAGGAGAGAGAGAGAGAGAGAGAGAGAGAGAGAGAGAGAGAGACAGAGTCCTACTTAGAAGATTCTCCTGTTAATGTATTCGAAGTCTTGCTTCGGATCCTCAATAAAGCCTTCAGGCTTTGAGATCTTCTATCCTGAGCTGCTCTTTGAGATGAGGTTTCAGGTACACAAGTCAATATTGATCAGATGTTTTTGGGCCCAGACGCCAGAGAAAAAGAGAGAGAGCGAGACAGCGAGCGGAAGGCAGAGGAAGAGGAACAGAGGAGGGGAGGTAGAGGTGAAAGTGGAGGCGGAGGCAGGTGGGGAGGAGGAGGAGGAGGAGAATTTCAGATGAGGAGTAAGGTTAGTTGTTAGGAGATGGCAAAGTTAGAAAACGTGAAGATTGGGATGTAATGAAGATGAATCATCTTCCATATATAAGAAACAAAAAATAAAAGGTAATATTCATTAACCCTAATATTTCCTGCAATAATAATCATAAGAAGGAAGCAATTTCGTTGATCCTTTGGTACTAAAATAAGATGAGAGAGATAAAAGAAATGTTCTTGAAAAGTTTAGTATCAAATAAGACCAATATTGTTTCTATCCAGATATACGACCAACGCAGTCGGTAATAAAAGTTTTCCTAAGAATGCAGATCAGAAATGTTGGACTGTGTTGATATTCGCTGTCTTTTCACTGACTTCCTGCATTACACCATTAATAAAGATGTTGAATACCCTCGGAGACCATCTTTTACACCAGACCATGGCTATATAATCTAACAAATGCCACGCTACGGCCGTAAAAGCTTTTAATCGCTCTCTACAAGTCATCTTCTGTAACACATTTTCATTATCTTCCTAATAGCTTTCTATAAATTCTGTCATTTATCTAGCACCACATACAGAGACTTCTCACTTTACTTTCAGACTTCTCCTACAACTGCATCATAATTTAAACCCGATCAACACATCCTCTTCATATTCTAGAGCCATACTGTTTCCTTCCCTGTCAGTCCTGTTATCTGTGTTATTTTCTGAAATAAACCCGGCCATAAACTTTTCCTTGTAGATTAAGTAACGGCGTGCCCCTATAATTATTACGTCACCTTCACTGATATGCAATGGCTTAATTATCTCTCTCCTACATACCAAGATATGCCTCACAAACTCTGGTATGCCACTTATCCCTATATTACCACTCTGCAACGCCACCCTACTTGTAATCCCATCAACTCTCGAGTCTATCCATTTTTCCGTACGTCGGTTACCCTTCTCAAGTCCTTAAAAGTCATTTAAATAAGAATTATTATTCTTACTCTAGCCCCTTTCTCTTCTGTGTCATTCTACTATGTCTGACCTCTATCCTCCATATTAAACAAAATTTAAAATACTTTATCAACTACAGACTGCAATAACTTCTGACAGCATCTTCCCAGTCGCATCCTTTAAACTAAAATTTGTTTTTATATTGATTTTTTCGCTTTTATGCTGCTAAAACAACTTTTTTCTTCTCTTAAGTTCATGGCCATCTTCTTCTTTCTATTTTTATTGATTTTTTACCCGGTACTTTCTTTTGACTATGCTTTCCATCCCCCCGTATTCCTTTTGTTTCCCCAACCCTCCACTCATTGTTTTATTCCCCTTTCCACTGATATACTCTCTTATTACCTGAATGGCGGCACCCTTGTATATTACATATTCATCTACTCTTTCCTCATCCGTGTCTTTTATCCTAGTCCGCAGTTCATTCATCTTTTTCCTTATATGTGCTTACCAATTCTTTTTTGTCTCGCTCTTCTTAGTAATATTTACGTCCACATATATCTTAACCAGGTAACGATCAGATATATCTCCAGCTACTCCTCTTCTTACAATTATACCTATCAACTTACACATCTGTACTAACACTGTATCTCTTTACACTTTCCTTTGTCTCAAGAGTGATTTCAAAATTAATTGCCTTCTTTAGGTATCATTGTGACTGGGTTCTTATTCCTATTTTCATGACAAGACAAGTAAAAAATGCGCCAAAATTTCTTTTGCGCAATCGAGTTGTCTGTACGCCGTATAATCAAGGCCACCGAAAATAGATATATCTTTCGGTGGTCTCGGTATAATGCTGTATGACCCGCGGTCCATGAAACTTTAACCACGGGCCGGTGGTGGCCTGTCCTATATCGTTGCTAGACGCATGATTATGGCTAACTTTAACTTTAAATAAAATAAAAACTACTGAGGCTAGAGAGCTGCAATTTGGTATGTTTGATGATTGGAGGATTGATGATCAACATACTAATTTGCAGCCCTCCAGCCTCAGTAGTTTAAATAAAGGCGGACAAAAAAAGCGCGGACGGACAGGCAAAGCCGGCACAGCAGTTTTCTTTTACAGAAAACCAAAATCACGAGTTCAATGTGAGTTCCCTTTATTATCATGGAGAGTGAAGGGTCACTGGACGAAATAGTTTGAATAAGGTTTTAAGCTTTATTTAAACGCGTAAAATAGATTCCGATAGAAGGAAGGAGAGGCTGAGATGAAGCTTTATGATTAGTTATACTCGTTATTTCTTGCAAACAAAGGACCAGAAATTTGTGCTGCATAAATTAATTATTTTCATAAGCCTAATTTGTATATATTGAGGGTTTAACAATGAAGGCTGATAAGCAAATTCTTTTCTTTTTAGAAATCGCTTATATTGATATTTATAGACAAAAGAAAAATATATTTGCTAATCTATTTCTATGTTCTATGATGATCAGTTTTGACCATTGGCAAGCACGACTGTAATGTCAGTCAGTGAAAAGGTAACTGAGCACTTGAATTCTCGCACAGTAAAGATAAGGATTTATTTTTTGCCGAAGTAAACAAAAAGCGTTTAGTTTTATTCAACTTGTTACAGACAAGAAATGTCCATCAGAATAGCTTTTACAGCCATGAATTGGAAGTATGAGAAATGGGTGGGAGCAGAGGGAAAGTTTCATAAAAGCTCAGAAAACGGTATATTCTACAAATGAACGTCTGTAATGTTAATTTTCAAAGTTGTTTGCTTGATCTGTATAAGAGGATAATTCCTCTTTTTATACCGTGTGTTAATGAGTATTTAGCGCAAGTGAATGCTTCCTTAACATTTAGTAACTATTTTTACAAAATTTGTTTCAGGTGAGTACATATATATATATATATATATATATATATATATATATATATATATATATATATATATATATATATATATATATATATATAGAAATGGATATATAATATATATACACATAATATATATATATACTGTATATATATATATTATATATATTATATAATATATATATATACATATATATATATATATATATATATATATATATATATATATATATATATATATATATATATATATATATATATATATATATATATATATTAAGTGGATAGGGCAGTATATTTTTCTTTTTTTTATTATGATAATATAGAGGCCAAAGTTCCTCATTTTAAACTAATTTGCCTATCATTCTATGTTCTCACCTTTAATTTTTTCCTTTAAAAAAAAATGTTGTGGGGGAAGCAAGAATTTTCTGTAAAACTTGCACAAATTGTTTTTTAATAAAATCAGGTGACAGCACCTTTAACTAGAATGACAAGAACCACTGTCTTTTCCTAAGAAAATTACGGCTCATCCTTTAAATAAGTTCCGGTAATCGTCGATATATTTGACCTCATATAGGGGTAAATTTTACATTATGAAATTCATTGTGCGTGTTTACCGAATAAGCTACAACGTAAATTATTTCTCGGCGATTTTCCATAAGTACGTCTAGAACATATAATACACCAATTTACAAATTC
This sequence comes from Macrobrachium rosenbergii, assembly GCF_040412425.1. NCBI lineage: Eukaryota > Metazoa > Arthropoda > Malacostraca > Decapoda > Palaemonidae > Macrobrachium > Macrobrachium rosenbergii. Next base: position 29,557,716 of record NC_089748.1, read on the forward strand.
ATCACAAGCATAAAAATAAATTCTGTAATGAAAGAAAGTAAACCATTTAACAACGATTTCTTATTACGTACTTACCTCATACTTCACGGCCGGCAGATACAGTAGACTGGAGTGTCAACAGGTGGAAGATGTCTTGGAAATTTCAGGTTCTTGAAGTGATGTGTGCTCTCAGTGATTCCCGAGAATTATAACGGCCATTGTTGGGAACTTTACAGAAACGATTCACTTGAAGTTGTTTTTGTAGACGACTGTAAATGAAATCAAAGAAATTAATTTTCATCCCAGAATTACACGTAGCCCACACGCACAAACACACATCTATAGAGTGAAAGTGTTATCAGAGAATATTTTGTCTTAACAGAGACACGGTTTCTTACAATATTTTGCAATCTTATTAATAAAATCAGATCAAAGTGAGTGGAGTTTAATTTTTTTCCTTTTTTCTTTGAAAATGTGAAATATACTTTTCGTTATGAATTTATTTGTCTCTTGATTACGGACGTAATTAAACCAATAGGAAAATGGAACAAATGATTAGAAATAGCATAACATGCTTTCAAAAAAGTCAAATTGAAATTAGCATACTGAAATTATCTTTCATTCAAAATGTTCATGCAAAAGATACTTTGTGCCTGTGATCGCCATCTCATCATGAGTAAATTACTTACTCCAAAGATTTTTAGTTCCATATAAAATTAAACAGCTTTTAAGAGAGATCACTCAGATGAGTTTTTCTACCAGGTAGACAGAAAAAAGGTCATGTTTTAGTGTTACCACCATTACCTTATAATCAAAGTTTAGACAAGAATAGTAAGTTAGGGCGGTTTTAATACGCATTAAAACGTTTCTCCGACACATTTCACTCTAAATAATTTTTAAAAGAATCCTACAAAGAAGGAAAATGCCAGAACAGAAACCTATTGTCGACTTTTAAATCGTGCAGTATTGGCAGCAAGGAAGATTTCGAAATTTCTCAAGAAGAATATTTTTAGGTCAAGCTTCCCATGATTAACAGATAATACAAGAAATTAAATTACTTAGTTTAAACAAGTAAACCTATTAAATTGTGTAACGAATATTGACCTTTTGCTTAGTGACGGAGATTCTGTCCCGATTATAATAACAATTAGAGTTTCGATAGACCAGTGGTTTCACAACTAAGGCTTTCAAAATTTAATTCAGAGAAACTGTGTTTAAATTCAATATTCTACAAATTCACTTTCATTTAGTACGTGATATGGATTTCTAATTACGCACTCACGTTTTATGTACAATCGTTTCACTGGTATTGTTTTAAAGTCCTAGAGAGATGGTAGTTGAGATAAAATATAAGAAAATAAAAATAATGAGGACAAAGTATTCACAAACGAACGAAACAACATCAGATGCATAAGGGATAAAAGAAGATGATTCTATAAATATTCAGGAACAATAAAATCCAGTAGAGATTCTATTAATCCGTAATTTAGTGAAAGACTAAAATAAGGCAAATTAAATGATGCACAGGCACGCAGATTTGGATATCTAATAGACTGATGTTGTTATTCCATCTTATCAAAATCTTTCGCTGATATACAGTATATGTATATATATATACACAGTATTTATGTATATATATATATATATATATATATATATATATATATATATATATATATATATATATATATATATGTATATGCATATACACACACAACATATATATATATATATATATATATATATATATATATATATATATATATATATATATATATATATATATATATATATATATATATATATATATATATATCTGCATAGGTTACAAGTGAAGATCAGTCCTTTATTCTTTTTCAAAGTACTTTATTGTTGCTGCGATGTTTCAGGACGTAAAAGTCCCATTTTCAAGCTATAAGAATAGAAGATAAAAGTTAAAATAACAACTCGGACTAAAAATTACTTAAAAAAAATATATATAAAAATAATATAAAAGACAAGTACAAAGGATAGGGAGGAATGACTACCATAAGGTGCTGAAGGCACAGACCGGGTGACAATTCGGGCCGGGTTCAGCTTCGACTTAAACTCACGAGAGATACAGAGGTGTTGAGGAAGACTGGCTGTTTAACTGTGGAACTATTTATTTGTTTAATGAAGAGTGATTCCAAGATTGCTAAATATTGTTCGTTAGTAGTTTGGCCTATAATTTTGAATCTTTGTAATTTATGTCATATCTACATTTCTTTGCATGTTTATACATGAAAATTCAGCATTAGTCAACTTGACACCTGTTCTATAGCTAACGCCTCGATGAGTCAATCTCACTTTGAGTGACCTCCGTGTGGAGCCGACGTACTTCTCAAGATTACATCTAGGACTATTTTAAATAAATATACGACTCCTGAGGTCATTAGCGGATCAAGTTTCTCCTTTTGTTTAAATAGAGATCTAATATTCATTGGGTTGCAGGGTACAGCTTTAATTCAATGGCAGGTAAATTTCTCGACTAACAACAGTCAATTCACGATAGAAATTTAGGTCATGAATAAATGGGACACTTGCATGTAATCGTTATTTTGGTACTGATGGTATTTTAATTTTAGGATGGAAGATATTGTTTAAAAATTTGCAGAGGTGTTTATAAAAGTTTGGATGGAAAGCAATTGTCAATGAAATATTGGTGGAATCAGGTTATTTCACTGTGAAAAGATTCCAATCAGACGTTATGTTAAAAAGCCCTATGCAAGAGCGTAGACATGGAGTTTAGTTTAAATGATAAAAGCAGTTACTATGAAATTTGACACCAGGTCAGTAAAAACTTTCTTTCTAAAATACTTTGAAAAGAATAAAAGACTGATCCTTCACCCTACACCTACCGATGTCTATCTCTTGATAGAACCCCTCTCAATCCTCACTATATATATATATATATATATATATATATATATATATATATATATATATATATATATATATATATATATAATATATATATATATATATATATATATATATATATATATATATATATATATATATATATATATATATATATATATATATATAAAGGTGGCATCAGGAAAACTGTGCAGCACGTATATAAAAACAACAATTTATTTTGCCGACGGCGTTTCAGCAATATCTCATTGCATCTTCAGGGCTATAATTTTTACAAAAATATAACTTAAAATCTTATAAAAAACGAAATAAAATGACAATTTAAAAATCACTATAAAGACGGACAAGACCTACCTAAACTGAGTTACAAGAGAAACTAAAACATCTAAAAAAGAAAGAGGGTAAGTGAAAGATGAGGTACAAACCAAAATATAAACCAACAACTTGTTATGTTATGAATAGCTGTGTGGAGGCTGTCTGGGTGTTTTAAGAGAGGATGGTAGTTTTAATCATAATGGACTCCAGAGTGGTGAGTTCCCCCTCGTCTTGCGTAGAAGATATGATTTTAAAATCTGCAAAATTGATGTCGGTTTTGCAGTGCAACGCGTGGTTACGTATATTGGAGGCTTCGGGTCTGGACAGTCTGCAGCCAGTTCTGAAACTGACTCCCTGGTGACAGCGGATTCGGACCTGCAGCAACCGCTTTGTGCATCCAACGTAAGTTTCCCGTTCACACTTGGGACATGTGTGTTTATGTACGATGTTGGATGACAAAAGCGGGGCCAATCTGTCCTTATATCTGCAAAAAAAAAAAAAAACCTGTCCTTACAGGGTCTTTTTGGAATAAGGTTGAGATTAACTGCTGGTAATTCTCTGTTTAATAGGTTAATTAACTTGTATCGAAATTTATTATTTTTAAATGAAAGGAAATTTTGCATAAAAGATCAATTTCGGGACTTTATATGCCAATGGGACTGTGTAATTTATAATGAAGAAATTTCATGAGGTATCTATAAAAGTACTTTATTGGGAAACTATTGTTATTGAAAAATTGTAAGAGGAAATTAATTTCCTCGTGAAAGGCGCTCCAAGAGGATATCAAGGAAAAGGCCCTGTGGAGGACAGTGGATATGGAATTTAATTTAAAATTAGAATAACAAGAACTATACCTGTAAAGTACTTTTCCTAAAAATACTCGTATGAAACCCAACATCACCCCGGAAAACTTGTACATCTAAAAAGGGGAGTGTTTTAAGCTTCTCTTTCTCTACTGTGAAATTAATATTTGGATGTTGGGTATTAATGAAATTAAGGATTAAAATCAGACTTAAAAAGGGCAAACGTGTCATCAACGTAAAGTCTATAAAATAAAGGTCGACAGGTGTAAGGACACTGGTCTAAAAAGGTTTACTCCTCCAGGGAGTTCATATTGACATTATTTTAAACAAACTCTTTCCCAGTGATGATTCTGTTTTTAAAAACTTTAGCAAACCTCTTTTTAATCAGTTACCAGACCTTGCTGTGCGGGACACAGCCTTCATTTTTAACGATTGTTCTTTTCGGCAAGTAGAATTGGCAATGGGAGCCCGCTTGGCCCCACATTTGCCAAAATTTTTATGAACTCCCTGGAGGAGTCCTTTTAGACCACTGTCCTTCCACCTGTCGACCTCTATTTTATAGACGTTACGTTGATGACACGTTTGCCCTTTTTGAGTCTGATTTTACCCCTGATTTGTTCCTTAATTTCATTAATACCCAACATCCAAATATTAATTTCACAGTAGAGAAAGAGAAGCTTAAAACACTCCCCTTTTTAGATGTACAAGCTTTCAGAGATGATGTTGGGTTTCATACCAGTATTTTTAGGAAAAGTACTCTTACAGGTCTAGGAATTAACTTTTATAGTTCTTTTTATTTTAATTTTAAATTAAATTCCATATCCACTCTCCTCCACAGGGCTTTTTCCTTGACATCCTCTTGGAGCGCCTTTTACGAGGAAATTAATTTCCTCTTACAATTTTTCAAAAACCAGAGTTTCCCAGTAAAGTACTTTTATAGATCCCTCACGAAATTTCTTCATTATAAATTACAGTCCCATTGGCATATAAAGTCCCGAAATTGGTCTTTTATGCAAAATTTCCTTTCATTTACAATAATAAATTTCGATACAAGTTATTAACCTATTAAACAGAGAATTACCAGCAGCTAATTTCAAACTTATTCCAAAAAAAACCTGTAGCGACAGGTTTTTGCAACATAAGACAAATTGCCCAAATTTGTCATCAACATCATGCATAAACACACATGTCCCAAGTGTGAACAGGGAACTTACGTTGGATTCACAAAGCGGTTGCTACAATCCGAATCCGCTGCCACCAGGGAGTCAGTTTCAGAACTGGTTGCAGACTGTCCAGACCAGAAGCCCCCAACATACGTAATCACGCGTTGCACTGCAAAACCGACATCAATTTTGCAATTTTAAAATCATATCTTCTACGCAAGACGAGGGGGAACTCACCACTTTAGAGTCCATCATGATTATAACTACCATCCCTTCGTTAAACACCCAAACAGCCTCCACACAGCTATTCATAACATAACAAGTTGTTTGTTTATATTTTGGTCTGTACCTCAACTTTTACTTACCTTCTTTCTTTTATAGACGTTTTAGTTTCTCTTGTAACTCAGTTTAGGTAGGTTGTCCGTCGTTATAGTGATTTTTATATAGTTATTTTATTTCGTTTTTTATAAGATTTCAAGTTATAAGTTTTAAGTTTAAGTTTTTTTATAAGATTTTAAGCCTTGAAGATGCAATGAGATATAGCGAAACGCCGTCGGCAAAATAAAATGTTGTTTTTATATACGTGCTGCCTTTTCCTGGATGCCCCTTGATAGCTACTATGAAGCTTACAGCTATATGACCTATTGTGCGTGTCTGTGTGTATGTGTGTAAAACACACACGCACGCTGCATAGAAGCAACATACATGCATACATATATATATATATATATATATATATATATATATATATATATATATATATATATATATATATATATATATATTATATAATATAAAATATATTTGTATATACATATATATACACAGTAACTGGGCAGCTACTTGGAAATCATAGCTTAATGATGAATAATATTGCCAAGACCAGGAAGAACATTCTTTATTATACGAGCTTTCGAGGTATAAGTTCACAATAGAAAGAAGAGAAGGAGGAGAAATTCCTTTCTTGGATGTCCTGGTTAAGAGGAAGGAAAAATTTAAAATTCAAGGTATATAGGAAGAAAAGGCACACCAATTCATACATATGTAAAAGGCTCATGAAGGTGACCTTTGAAAAGTTAAGGTCAGCTATTCGCAGGGTCCATTTTCACTATACGCAGCAGATAGGAAACTGCTGAAACATTCGCATACCACAAGGGTCGAAGAAACCACCTTGGTGACAAGACACGGGCTGGAAAATGCGTTTTCAGCAAAGAACGTTCTAGAAGCTGAACCAGTTACAAAATCCGGTTTTTGAAGGATGCTTCTTAATAATGTATGGTGTGTACGTGTACTTAGTGACGCCTTGAAATACAGAGGCGTGTCTTGCCGAACTTTGACCTCGAATGATGTCATACAAAAGTACGTTCGTTCGTGCGTTAGATAATGAATATAATGGGAGGAACTGTTGTTAGGTGGACTTGTGAGATCCGATTCATGTGTGTCTGAAAATGTGAGTGATTTTCACATGGAGACTGTCCCAGAGGACTTGTGGAGTGGTAAAATTCATATACGTTTTTAGACTTTGTTTTTCAGAACTGTGAACACACGGTATCTCCTGTGACAGTGGAAGATGTATTTCTGCAATTTTTACATTTTATGATTTTTAATGTGACGTTTCTTTTTTCACAGGTGTTTCTGTTCCACTCCATTCCTATTCCTTTTTCCTTTCTCCCTCCTACGAGGATGAGAGTGGTATGACATTTGAGATGACCTGTTTTAATTGATTGACGTGTTCATGTTTTGACAGATGAGTTATTTTCTGTAATTGGGGTTTATGATTTTGGAGCATTATTTCCTTAGAAGATTTTCTGATAGTTATGTGAAACATTGGATTTCATTTTTCGTAATTTTAAGAAGTTATTTTTCGTTGATTTTTGTCAATAAAGGGTTTTAGTTTTGTACTTAGTATCTCATTCCAGTAGTCCTTAGATTTTAGTTAGGAAAGATATAAACGATGCCGGCTCACGTTACTGCTATCGCACAATGTCTCGGGATAATCGAGATCAAACCTCTGTTCATAAAACAGAGACTTAAATCAAGTATAGGCTCAGAAATGGCCGTTACAGTTTTGGTGGCAGCGTAAAAGGTAGCGTAAAAGGTAGCGTATAAGGTAGTTAGGGCAGTTAGAGGGTGTTAAATAATTAGGCATGTATACGTTTCCGAAGAGACATAAATTAGTGTTGGCATCTCAGGATAGGATTTTGTGGGAGTCAGCAGTTGCTGGGGGCGAGCTGCGAGCTTCTCTCTCGCTAGCTAGTGTTTTGTGGAGAGTGTTTTGGGTAGGGGGTAAAAACAGTGATATTGTGCAATAATTGCGATATTAAGACCGCTATGCGTGTGTTAAAACACGTGAAGACGCGCGAGTGTTTTTGTTTTCTCTCTCTTCGCTTGATGGAAATTCGCGCACTGCTAACGTAAGTGTTGTGATGTTATCTTTTTCTTTTTTTTTAGTTGGGTTGATGTGAAATTGTCCTTTTCGTTGTGTTGTAACTGGTGATAGGGACAACTGTGTGTTTTTGTCGTTGAGTTTTGACTAATGTTTCGGTTGCAACGGGTGCTACGTCATCACCACGGTGACATAGTAATTGCGTCACGAGTTTGGGCGGAGCGTCTTGCTTGCTTTGCCATGCCTAGTGAAGCGCTGAGCGTATTATGGTGTGTTGTATTTTTTTTTTATAGCAATCTGCGGTACGCATCGGCGTGTATTATGTAAGGGTGATATTTGGTTGTTGGGTTATTTCTGGGAACTTTAATATTTGAGTAATATCCTACGTGATATTTGTGAGTTGCGGGGTGCAAAACAGTTTTTGCACAAGTGTGTATGCACTTCTTGGTTTTTGTAGTCACACACGTATGTGCGTGTGGGTATGTGTGTGTGAGTATGAGGGCAGAGCCCTTGCCTTTGCTTGAGTGACACTTTCCGTTTGGACAAAGGGAAGTGTTGATCCAGCAGTTTTTGCCGTTGGAGACAGAGCGAGCCCCGAGGTTTGGTGTTAGCATTTTTTCTGTAAGCATCATCAGGCCTTCGATGCATTGTAAGAGGGTGGAAACAGAATTTCTCTTCTCTCTCTCTCTCTCTCTCTGTGCCTGAAGCGCTTTCCCGTGTCTTTTTTTTTGTGGCCTTTTATAGCTTGGCCTTGGGAGAAGTGAACTTGACCTTTTTTTACTGACTAAAGAGGAGTCAGAGTGAATGATGAGAAAGTTAAAGCCATTGTGAATTTTCCAGTTCCCAAAACCAGGAAACAGATTCGTTCGTTCCTGGGTATGTCGGGTTTCTTTCGCCGTTTTGTGCGGAATTTTTCTACAATAGCGTCTCCATTGACAGATTTGTTACAAGAAGACGTTAAGTTTGTTTGGGGTGATAGTCAACAATTAGCTTTTGAGAAGCTTAAGAACGCTTTGGTGAACCCACCAGTTTTGAAGTTTTCAGATTTTAGTCAACCGTTCACCTTAGTGACTGACGCGAGTCAGGAAGGTATAGGTGCGTGTTTGATGCAGAAATTTGAGGAAATTACACCCAATTGCTTTTTATAGCAGAAAGTTCAAAACGCGTGGTAGTAACGAAAGGCTGATGTCAGTTGTGGACAAGGAGGCTTTCGCAGTCGTCTCTAGCCTTGTTCATTTTAAGATGTTGTTGTTGGGAAATAAAGTTGAGATTTTTACAGATCATCAACCGTTGTTAGAGCTTTTAATAAGCCAAATTTGTCGCCCAAGAGAGCACGGTGGTTCCTAACATTGGGAGATTTTGATGCAAACCTCAAATACATTGAAGGTAAGCATAATGTAGTTGCAGATGCATTGAGCAGACATTTTCCGGTCGAGGATGAGGAAATACACACCGAATCCTGTGTGGGAGAAGAGAGTAAATATTTGGTGTCTAATGTCTCTGATATTAGTAGTTCTGAGAGATCGCATGTAGAGGACATACACGTTTCTACAGTGCATACTTCGGGGAGAAATAGTGAATCGGCAGTCTCGGAGAGATTGTTGTTCGTGATAGTGAGAGTAACGCCGTGTGTTATATTACGGGTGAAAATGTCACTTGGGACATAGGCTTGCTCGAACAAAAGCAAGATGAAGATAAATTGTTGTCAGATGCTAAGGCATTTCTTAGGGAGTTTCACCGAAGAAAGGGTATAAGTTGCCTTTTTCTGGTCTAGAGTTGGAGAATAATTTATTGGTGAGAAAGTTAAGTATAATGCGAAGTACTCGAAGCATGGGTGAGATTACACAAATCATCGTGCCAGAGAGTCTAGTACCACAAGTTCTAGACATAGTACATTGTAAATTTGGTTCTCCTCATTTAGGTGTGGACAAGACGTATGAAAACGTCAGGTCAAAGTTCTTTTGGAAAAATATGTTTTCCGCAGTAAAAGCCTTTGTGAAGAAGTGCGCTATTTGCAATGCGAATAAGCCAGCGACGACAGTGTCGTGTCGTTTGGGTTCATATCCCATACCCATAGGCCGTTTCAGAGAGTGCATATGGATATTCTAGGTAACTTCTCAGAGTCCGCTTATGGTTATAGACATTTATTAGTAGTTGTTGACGAGTTAACTCGTTTTGTCGAGATTTTTCCCACTGAAATACAAATCAGCTGAGGAAGTTGCTATAGCGTTCTTTAAGGGGATAATTTGTAGATATGGTGTTCCTGAATGTCTGATCACAGACAATGGTAAAGTTTATAAATAAGACTTTAGACGGTCTTGCTAATTTTACTGGGAATAAAGAAAGTATCTATAATCCCGTATAGACCTGAAGCAAAATTGGGAAATAGATTTATTGTTGTGAATGAAAACACAGGTGTGTCTCGTTTGACACATTTTTCTAAGATTAAAAGACGGGTTAATGGGTATTAGCATGGATGCATTCCTGGGTTGTATTGTTGTTATGGTAATGGGTAGTTACGGGTCATTTTTTCCTTTCGGGTGTTAATGGGTTGTAAATGGGCATGACTTGTAGTTTGTTGTAATTCAGGAGGACGTTACTCCGTAAAAGTTTTACAATTTTTAATAGTTCAGGTTCATTGTGATTTCTGATGTAAGCTGCAGTACTTAGTGTAAATTGTGTGCAGAATGCCGTAGAGTTTGTAGATATATGAGTTTGAGTTTTTGTTTTTTTTATATGGATCGCAACTGCGGTTAGGGATTTCATCGTTCGCACTTGGCGATAGTAATGGGTTACTTTGAGTTAATGGTTTTTTTCATATGATTTTGGGAATTGTGACATGGGCTAATTTCATACGAGATTTGACCCGTGTGTTATTGTGTTATTATGTTATTATGTTATGATGTGTTTTGTCGTCTGATGCAATATCTTTTGTTGTTTAGGATTTTGTTTTGGGAGGTATTTAGTATATCGGACCGAACGGGTCTGATCTTTTTCGGGTTGGGATATGTCAGTTAGGATTTCGGAGAGGTTTAAGATGTTTTTGATAGGGATATCGAATTCGAGTATTTGGATTTTTCAGTTCTCTTTAAAAATTAAGGGTGCTGTACCATGAGTAATGGTAGTTGTTAGGATCATAGGAGCGATTGCCATTAAGTCAATTGCTATGGTGTTGAGAATTAGTCAGGTGTTGCGAAATATTCGCTAACCGGAGTAGAACCTTGATGTCTTTTACGAGATATGATACCTTTCAGATGTTTAGGATTGCCTTTCGTTATTCAGTGTATGGATAGGATTCTTGAGTACTTTTTTCCGTTGGATAGAATTTTTATGAATAGTTCCTTAGAGTTAGTGTACTTGATAGTGAGTTGACTGTGGAAATTCCGGGTACCAACTTGGAATTGTTTCACATTGAGAACATATGACCTTTGCACTAAGTAGTCTTATTTGGTTCAGTAATAATTTGGTATAGGGAATAGACAGAGTAACTTTTGATATGACTGTCGATATGACCGACTCACGGAAAATACCACTCCCTCGAAATGGAGAGGTTGGAATAGCTTCACCGTCCTCAACATATGAAAGCTGTCAACGTTACTTCTGCACTTTGGAGAGATGTCGGGCAAGATGTCTTCATGTTGCCGTACTTTCGAGGAGACGTCGGGTTGGCGCAAAAAGTATTTGCGAGCCATTCATTTTCGTCGGATCGCTGGGAGACGCAAGAATACATTCAGCTTGGACTGGTGCAGTCGCAGGCCTTTCAGCGTGAGGCAGTACCAGGAGTGAAATCGTCTAGATTAATGCGTTTCTTGAATGAACTAGTTGTGCTATAATATCTGTGTTATAAGATATATATAAGTTTTGCACCTAGACATTTTGAGGTGGGGTCCACCTCAGGTGCGTGGACCGAGCAATCTGTAAAGGCTCGCGAAGGTGACCTTTGAAAAGTTGGGTCAGCTATTCGCAGGGTCCATTTTCACTATACGCAGCAGATAGGAAACTGCTGAAACATTCGCATACCACAAGGGTCGAAGAAACCACCTTGGTGACAAGACACGGGCTGGAAAATGCGTTTTCAGCAAAGAACGTTCTAGAAGCTGAACCAGTTACAAAATCCGGTTTTTGAAGGATGCTTCTTAATAATGTATGGTGTGTACGTGTACTTAGTGACGCCTTGAAATACAGAGGCGTGTCTTGCCGAACTTTGACCTCGAATGATGTCATACAAAAGTACGTTCGTTCGTGCGTTAGATAATGAATATAATGGGAGGAACTGTTGTTCGAATTGGACTTGTGAGATCCGATTCATGTGTGTCTGAAGATGTGAGTGATTTTTCACATGGAGACTGTCCCAGAGGACTTGTGGAGTGAGTAAGAATTCATATACGTTTTTAGACTTTGTTTTTCAGAACTGTGAACACACAGTATCTCCTGTGACAGTGGAAGATATATTTCTGCAATTTTTTACATTTTATGATTTTTAATGTGACGTTTCTTTTTTTCACAGGTATTTCTGTTCCACTCCATTCCTATTCCTTTTTCCTTTCTCCCTCCTACGAGGATGAGAGTGGTATGACATTTGAGATGACCTGTTTTAATTGATTGACGTGTTCATGTTTTGACAGATGAGTTATTTTCTGTAATTGGGGTTTATGATTTTTGGAGCATTATTTCCTTAGAAGATTTTCTGATAGTTATGTGAAACATTGGATTTCATTTTTCGTAATTTTTAAGAAGTTATTTTCGTTGATTTTGTCAATAAAGGTTTTAGTTTTGTACTTAGTATCTCATTCCAGTAGTCCTTAGATTTTAGTTAGGGAAAGATATAACTTACGATGCCGGCTCACGTTACTGCTATCGCACAATGTCTCGGGATAAGCGAGATCAAACCTCTGTGCATAAAACAGAGACTTAAATCAAGTATAGGCTCAGAAATGGCCGTTACACATACATAGGTTCTCCAGTCATAGGAAAGAAATAAAAATGGGAGTAATGACAGGGTTGGCCATCAGGGCTTATAGGATTTGCAGTCCCGAATTTTTAGACAAAGAGCTGGATTACCTGAGGGAGATTTTTAGGAGATTAGGCTACCCTAAGTATTGGTGGGAGTGGGCACACATTAAACTTTTTGGGGAGGGGAAAGGATAGAAAAGGAACATTTAGTAGGGAAGAAAATAATTACAGTCCCAGACAACAACTCTATTGCACCCATCAACAGAAAGCTAGATAATTTCAAATTGATAGGCAGCTACAAAAACACCATTAGGAATAAAATAGTTAGAAACAAAAGTCGGTAGGGGAAAGAGATTAGAGGGGGTTATATATGGCAGCGTGTCTAGACTGTGAAGAAGGGTACTATGGCGAAACTGGCAAATCATGTAAAGAGCGAAGCAAACAACATTTGCAGAACATAAGGCA
>NC_089748.1:29573180-29583180 GCF_040412425.1 Macrobrachium rosenbergii
TACATATATAAATATATATATATATATATATATATATATATATATATATATATATAATGTGTGTGTGTGTGTATATATACATATAATATATACACAATAATATATATATATATATATATATATATATATATATATATATATACATTAAAACTGGATGGTATCTAGCGGATGACAATGAAGACTGTTAGTCCTAGAAAGTAAATAACTTTTCCTGAATAAATATCTCCGCTAGATACCATCAGTTTTAATGAAGTCCTGTTAGTAATAAATATTACTAACACACACATAAAAAATAAATATATATATATATATATATATATATATATATATATATATATATATATATATATATATATATATATATATATATATAATAAATGTGTGTGTGTGTGTGGGTGTTTGTGCGCGCGTGTTCGTGTGTGTGTGTGCGTAAGAGAGAGAGAGAGAGAGAGAGAGAGAGAGAGAGAGAGAGAGAAGAGCTGAAATTGGCTGGTTTGTATACCCGGAATGAATAAGAAGAATTTTAAACGGGGAAATGCTCGATGCTATGAGACTAATTATACATAATTAAATAACTGGAAAAGGAAATATTTTGACGTAAAGATATGGTATATTATTCGCTAACACAGAACAGATGAGAGTGGGAAGTTTGTGATATCTGATAATTACTTCCTTGAAACGCGTGTAATGATAATAAAGATAGCTTTAATTAGAGAGGGATGGTTTGGAATCTGAATATGACTGTAATCGAGAAGGGTAAGTTTCGTGAAAAATAATTGAGATTAGCAAATGGGGAGAGGTGGTTGAAAATGAGCTAGGACTACAGTTACATAAATGGTGTTGGGGTGAGTTAAAAAACTTTTGGGCCAATGAAAATACAAACGTACTTGATTTTGGACCGATATGGAGTTTAAACATTTCAAAAGTGGGGTGATAAAGAATTGATTTTCTTTTCAGAAAATGAAAACTGAGATTTCACGAACAATAAAGGAGAAAAGCATTGAAAAAATCGTTAGCGCTTAAGAAAAGTATGGGAAGCAATGCAAACAAGAACTTTATAAAGGAAAAATTGAATTAAAGGAAGTAGAATATCAAGTGAATAGTCACTTGGCACATGACATCGTATGTAAACGTGGCAAATGGAGAGATGAAGTACTGAGTTACGGGTTATACATAAAAATGAATGATGCAATAGTCAGAATGACTTACTCTTGAGTACGTGACTGCTGAGGACGTAGTGAGGACATGTGCGAAGGGGAGAGAAAACTGAAGATTGGAAAGGCAACGCTAGTTGAGGGGAAGGAAAGGTACTGGATTGAGATTGCCGACAAGGCTGAGAAAGTAAGTCTGGAAGAGAGGAAGGCTCGAAAGAAATGAACTGGAGGAATATTTTCACCTATCACAATGAGGAAGGGAAAATCATTAAATGGACAATAACAAATCTCCCACCAATGTTTCTAAGCCATTCAATGTACTTTCCCTGTCTTTCTCAATGAGAAACCTATAATGCACAATCTGTGGTAGGTTTCTGAATGAGAAAGAAAGACAGAAACACATGGAATGATATAGAAAGAGTAGTGGGAGCTTTGGCAAGGAAGAAAACATTAAAAGAAACTACTTGGTTTTCACATGAAACTGGAGAAAACCTCTGACAGAGATGCAAAAAGTTTTAGCACATGGGATTTGTTGGATGAATCACATGGTAAGTTGATGGTGGAAAAGTAAACAAGGCATAGAAGTCAGGTAAGAATGAATTATTTTTTCCACGGCGTTTGTAAATTGTATTGATGGAGTGATGGCGGAAGTCAAGGTGCACCAGAAGTGGATGTGCAAATTTTGTGAGAGAAGCCTTTGTTAATTGACTACTGTTATTGGATACTTGAGGATTAAAAAGGAGAACCTGATGACTGTAAAGAAGCTGCAGATAAAGCAAAAGTATATGAAAAACGATTTCAAGAGGAGAAATAAAAATGCAGTTTAACCTTTATATTCTAATGAAGGTTAATGGAGATGAAAATGGAGAAATAGGAACCTGGTACAGAATGGAAGTGACTGACTCCCATAGGAACTAGAACTGTTGTAGCAAATCGAATATCGAGGTCACTAGAAGGTCATTATTGGTGTTTACATATAGTAACTTTCTGAGTGATATAACAGAGTTGTGGAATAAAATTAACATAGAATCAATGGAGCGTACGCATGACAAATGTTAATGTCCCAGGGGATAAGAAAAAGTTAAATGTTTGTAAAGATGCAAATGTAAATCAGTTCAGACACTTATAAATGAATCAGTGTTATTATATAATGTGAGTTTCCATACATCTGTTCACATATGTCGATGTGTATACATCGACATCATCAAATGAATAAACACCTACATATGGAACATACAGTATATGGAAACTGGTTTACATGCGAGACGCCGGGAGCCTAGCCTCCACAGGGGCCTTTTAGCAGTCAAGTCTTCCTGGCAATAAGGGGAGAGGAGATAAGAGGATTTCCCTACTTTCCTGGCCAAATGGTGGCCGACAAGGCGGCTCTTTTTAATAACATATTTTGGAATTCTCTCTCTTTCTCTCTCTCGATTTGTTGTTTTGGTGATATATTTTCATGCTCCCAGCTTTTTTCCATTTCTCTTGCTTTCCCCGGTTGTTTGTTAAAAAAATTATTCTACAATTTTTTCCCGCATTAAAATTCATTCATTTTATATATTCATGAGGTTTTGAATACCGTATAAAAAGCAAAATATTTTCATCATTTTTCTTAAACATTAATTGGAATATTTGTAACTGAAGAAGCAGGCTGGAAAAACGAAATGTTAGGAAAAGAACAATTCATTTAAATGAAAATAATTTCAGAAACATCTTCTTTTTGAATTACATAATACCCAGAAGCATTCATGAATTAAATTTTTCACGTTAAGCTTTTCGGTAATATTTCCTTTGAAGTGTGTTCTCGAAAGGATAAATATACATAATAATCAAAATATATATATATATATATATATATATATATATATATATATATATATATATATATATATATATATATATATATATATATATATATACTGTATATATTAGTGTGTGCGTTTATAATAATATATATATATATATATATATATATATATATATATATATATATATATATATATATATATATATATATGCATATATATATATATATATATATATATATATATATATAATATATATATATATATATATATATATATATATATATATATATATATATATATATATATATATATATATATATATAATAGGTTTTACCTGGGAAGGGTTGTGGAACTTACCACGGAACTTTCAAATCTGACTGACTAAAGGTGTTGATTCAGGTAAAACACACAAAAAATCTAAGCTGAAGGCCTTACTACAACTGGGCAAGTTGCAGATAAACACTTAGGGTCACTTAAAATCACTTATATTTACAATTAACGATGAAATCATAAGAATGGGGAATTTCAAAAACCAGACAGGTAAAACAGAGTCCTATCGAATAACTAAATTTACAACAAATTAAACAATAAAAGAACTGGGGAAAAATCCACTTCAAAGAACGCCGTTGGGTGAGGTAAAGTGGTTAGGACCATGTCACAAGCACAAGATGAACAGTTGATTCCACAGCCAGCAACTCCCTCTGCAATCGAGAACGCATTCGGTATTTACACAAAACTAGGTAGCATGATTAAGGAGAATTGAGGGGTACACAGAAGGTGCCAAAGCAACTCAATTCTAGGCACTGGTAAACACACTCGAATTTTGGACAGTCACTCACTGCACTAAACAAGTAATGTCTCTGTGTGGAAAATTGCACTTCGGAAAAGGAAATACATGCAGTGGAAAAATAACAGATTTATGACTGGTTCAAAACCTCGCTTCTGGTATTTGACCTTTTAGTCGGAGATGGGGGCCCTCGTCTTCAGTGCCAGCATGGAGGGCAAAAGTTTATGGGACTTGCACTGTAAAAAGACTAAGGCTCGAAGCAGACACGTGGAAAGGTCAAGGCTCTGAAGGAGCAGAGGAAAAGGGGCAAGTGAGTGGATTCTGCAGCAGGGCATTTCTGAGTTCTGCCAGAGTTCTGAGAGAGCGTGGGTCGTTGTCGGCCCTTTTATGACTTTGTGAGGATTGCGTCTCTCCTCCTTCCAGATGGAAGCGTCGTCGCTTAGCTTCTTACAACGTAGGGGCCATGTGGGAACCATGTGGGAATGGAGTCGCCCAAACTTTCTCTTTGGTCTCCAAAAAAGTATTTCCTTGAAGAAAGGTCTCGAGCAGTCACTAAGTCAAGGAAGAGGATTAAAAGATTACTAAGGGGTGAGAAATGAGAGATTTTTCAGGAGGGGGCGATATTTTCCCACAACCTGCCTTTGTCAGTCAGCGGTGTTATTAATGTTACTGTACTTGTTTCAATTGGAATAAAAACAAATCAAGTTTATACGATACATTACTGCAAGCTAAAAAGGATGAGGTGACTTGGAAGAGGTCTCTCTCTCTCTCTCTCTCTCTCTCTCTCTCTCTCTCTCTCTCTCTCTCTCTCTCTATATATATATATATATATATATATATATATATATATATATATATATATATATTATATATATATATATATATATATATACATACATATATATATATATATATATATATATATATATATATATATATATATATATATATGTGTGTGTGTGTGTATATATATATATAAAAAATATATATATATACACACATATATATACACACACACACACACACATATATATATATATATATATATATATATATATATATATATATATATATATATATATATATATATATATATTAATGATGGATGATGCATACAGATGAAAATAAAAAAATGGTTGAAGTTATCACATGGTGTTAGAGAGAGGAACGAGATTACGAGATTATGTCTAGAATAAGTAAAGAGGTATCGAAGAGAAACGCCTTCAATTCAGGGTAGCGCAGGAGTGAAGAAGGTTGAAATATCGATTTAGCTAAAAGTAAACAACGACACTTTAAAATTTAGGAAAGACTGAAAGTATCTCGCAAGATTCCAAAAATGACAAAAAATACTGTGGAAGAATGGCAGAAAAACTGAAAATATCATGGAAAAATAAAAGATAAAAACAGTAAATTGAAAGAGCTCTTTCTTCATCATAGCCCAAGTTCAAAGGGAGAAATGCAATTTGTGCAGAAACTTGCTTTAAATGCTTATCCAATTGAATCCTGAGCACAGACGCAAACATTATACAAATTCTTGTGTCAAAGGGAATTTTAATGTCATGGTGCGCTCCTGACGATTTCGCATGTATATAACGCACACATTAATGGAGTTTGGGACTGCCAGAAAGAATTATATGAAAAAAATTATATGAAAAAGATGAAAACAGAGAGAGAGAAATAAATTGAACTGTTTTTATATGAACTAAAAG
Source organism: Macrobrachium rosenbergii (assembly GCF_040412425.1). Classification (NCBI taxonomy): domain Eukaryota; kingdom Metazoa; phylum Arthropoda; class Malacostraca; order Decapoda; family Palaemonidae; genus Macrobrachium; species Macrobrachium rosenbergii. Next base: position 29,578,636 of record NC_089748.1, read on the forward strand.
AGATCCTTTAACATTCTGAAAAGAAATTACGGGAATTCCCAGAAAAGAAAAATCACTTACTTCGAATAAAACCAGACAAAACACCATCACGTTCTGTCTAATTTTTTCTTGAAGAAATGCCCTTAATTAACTTTCTTTTAATTTATTGGAAACTATGATGAGTTAAGAAAACAATGAATTTTAACCATAAAACTGACACGAATTTGAACCTATAAATCATTCTCAAGGGGATGGAAGATATTTGGTACTTTTCATACAAAAGATAGGACGCTGAATAAGAATCAATAGATAAAACAGAGGTTTCATTGTTCGAGTTCATGTTTTTCTCTGAAATAAGCAACACTAAAAGAAAAACACATAAAACCCCTTAATGACAGAGCCAAAAATATAATGAAAATGTAGAGACGAAATGGAATTTTGAATATTACTTATACCATATTAGACAAAATAAAAAATTAACAGCATTTCCTTGATGAAATAGATATCATAATTTATTCGACAGAGACGTGAAATGATTGATTTTTAAACTTAAATGTAAACTGGAGCATTTGACGTTTTAAAGCCATAGCTTATAATAAACAATCTATTTATGAAAATGAAAATTAAATATAACAGATGATTACAAGAAAAGTAGGATTTTGGAGAAGTAAAGAAAGTAGGGATAGTAGCTAATTGTGGAGGTTTGTTTATATTACGCGGCCCTACAAAATGTGCTATTTTCACGCCAGAACTTGATATGGTGTTGTTATTAGCGAATTCGCTTCTAACAAAGCTCGTAGGATTCCTTTGCAAATTTGTTGTGCTGTTTTTGTTTTAGCTTTATGAAATAGAATAAATGTTGAGATGTTAAGGCTTAAAATGTGCGTTTAATTTTCACCACCTGAACACTTTTTATAGCGCGGAAATGGGCGGCACTTACAGAGTTCGCTCAGGGCGCCACTAACGCTACATTAAAAAAATAAATAAATGCTCAGGTTATTATCCGCGATTACTCATTCAACAGAGATGATATACTTGTTAAATTAAAGAAACTGTCTTAATATATTGTCTTTATTTAACAAATGAAATAAACGTGAATTGTGTTTTATGAAGACACAGTAGCCTACTTTATTTTGGCAAATGAAAAGAAAAAGCACATGAATACTTGGCGTTAAGGATTCTTTGGGAAGTTTAGGTTACTATCAACAGCACTTTGCTTTTATACAAAGTCCCATTTGGTGTCACTTATTACAGGGCCCGATGTAATTCTCATATACTTTAAAGAGACGTTTTATTTCCTTTCTCTTTCATAATCAAAACTCTTCCATGTTAACTCTTTACTGTTTGTTTCCTACATTCTGCCCGAACATTTTTCTGGTAGCTATTTTCTTAAATATAAAATTACCCTCCCCCCTCCTCTCTCTCTCTCCCTCTCTCTCTCTCTCTCTCTCTCTCTCTCTCTCTCTCTCTCTCTCTCTCACCGTGGAAAAATAATGTGCAAATGGTATCACATATCGGAATAAAAATATCATTGATTTTGCAAACGACATGGAAAGGATCATGCAGCAAATGTAATAAACAAACACGCACACACAACATATATATATATATATATATATATATATATATATATATATATATATATATATATATATATATATATAATATATATATATATATACAGTATATATATATATATATATATATATATATATATATATATATATATATATATATATATAAATATACAAATAAGATGAGAGTAAAATATTCCATGGTAAAAACTATTTAGTAATTCTTGAGTATATGAAATACAAATGCTGAGGATCTTAATCTTTTCGTGTTCTTAAACGTGTAAAATTACGGGCAAAAATATTTTTAAAAATTCATTAAAACAGAATTGCTTTGTCTTGGGAAGCTTTTGGGGAAATTGTTAGTAAAACAGAAGAGTTTCTTGTTGTTAATCTTTAAGCACCCTTCAAACAGAAAGCAATGACATAACGCAGGAATTGTTAAGGATGTCGCACACAAAATTTCAATTTTTTTGAAAGAAAATTGACCGAGAAACAAATCACGTTGTTGTATTACTTACTGAACGCTCCTCGTACTTTGGTTTAGCTTTTATTCATAGTAAGCGATTGAGGATATAAAATTATTTTGTTATTACTTGATGGATTACAGGTAATATATTGTTGCTGAGGGAATATACTTTTATAAGGGAGCTGTTCTCTGTTGCTACTATCTTATTTCTTCATCTAGCATTGCTTTACAGCGTAAAGTATATTCCATCAGCAATAATATATTAACTGTAATTCATCAAATAATAATAAAATAGTTTTATATCCTCAATCGCTTACTATGAACAAGAGCCAAACCACAGTACGAGGAGCGTTCAGTAAGTAATACAACAACATAATATTTCTCTCGGCCAATTTTCTTTAAAAAATTTTACATTTTGTGTGCGACATCCTTAACAAATCCTGCGTTACGTCATTGTATTTTCATTAATTTCCTATAGACGGCTGCAGTATAACTGGCTATCAAAAAGGGGTATGTGCCTAAGGCACGTTCCAAACAGAGCGGTGATAGAATTTCTTTTGGCGGAAAAAGAGACCATCACATATATTCACAGGCGCTTGCAAAATGTCTACAGAGACCTGGCAGTGAATAAAAGCATTGCGAATCACTGCGCATCAGAAGAAAGACAAGGAAATCTGCCTGGTCTCATGAGTAATGGCCGGCCGCATACATCTGTGAAGCGTGCAATGGTGGAGCGTGCGGAAGAACTCAGGGGGCACAAACCTTTGAATACCCAAGTTGTGGACAACTGTGTTGACACTACCGAAAGAGTTATCAAGTTGAGCAGCTAGTTGTGTGATTGTGATTCCCCGATCACCTCGAATAACAGTGTCCGCACGTTCCACTACTGCGGTCGGCCAAGGCGCGTGAGTTCACGCAGATTTCCTTGTTCTTCTTCAGATGGTGATAGACACTTCGCGCAGTGATTCACAATGCTTTTATTCACTGCCAGGTCTCTGTAGACATTCTGCTAGCGCCTGTGAATATTTTGTGACGGTCTCTTTATCCATCAAACGGAATTCTGTCTCTGCTCTTTGTTTGGAACGTATCTCAGTCGCAGACCCCCTTTTGGCAGCTGATTTATAGTGCAGCTGTCTATCAGATTAATGAAAATACAAGAAATAACGCGGGTATAGTTAAGGATGTCGCACACAAAATTTCAAATTTTTTGAACAAAAATTGACTAAGAAAATCGTTATGTTGAATTACTTACTGAACGGCCCTCGTATTTCATTTGCTTCGCTAAGTTCTTTCAAACTTCAGAGTGATGTTTTTAGCGAGTAATTGTTTCCGGGGAAAGCTGAAACATGTAATTCAACTCTTCGACCTCTCCACTTCACACAAGCAGTCTGACACCCGCAGGACAGCGCTTCTTGAAATGTTCCCAGGATATAATTATCTTACGTTAACAGATGTTCCGATATGCGTGCTTTCATGGCGTTATTGCAAAATGAAAATACATAAAGCAGGGGTAGCTAGATTCATCACTATATGGTATTTTTAAGTGGTAGTTTTACTACTATTGTTAGTGGTAGAAGTATTGGAAAGAGGTAGACAAATTTCCGGTTTCAGTTTCACAAGGGATTCATGATCCAAAGGCCACACTACATTTAAATATACCGGTAAAAAAACGTTCAGTCCCCTTCTTGTAACCTAAGGGTTATGTAAGGGTTGTCAGGTAATAAAACTTCTCCATCCCCACTCTTGTATCGGAAATTGTAGTCCCTGAAAGACACGAGGGGAATGGGATCAAGGGGCTCTTTCAGCTTTCATGCCTCGCAAGAGGTGGAATCTTATTTCACACCAACGAAGAGAAGGGGAGAGTGAAAAAATGAGATAATGAGGGAGAATGGTTGCAATAAACAGGTTTAGGAAACACTGAGAAATTAATTCATGATATCTTTTCCAGTGAAGATTCTCCAGGAAGGAAAGAGAAATAATATTTTATAGCCCGTCTGTAAAATAATTTATCATCACAATAGAGAGAGAGAGAGAGAGAGAGAGAGAGAGAGAGAGAGAGAGAGAGAGAGAGAGAGAGAAGTGTTACTGGGGACATACCAGTTCTAGGTAATGTGATCACAACAACTCTATTTTGTAATATATATATATATATATATATATATATATATATATATATATATATATATATATATATATATATATATATATATATATATATGTGTGTGTGTGTGTGTGTGTGTGTGTGTGTGTGTGTGTGTGTGTGTGTGTGTGTGTGTGTGTGTTCATGTGTTTGTGCTTGAGCATAAGCGTGCGTATGCGTATATGTGCTAAAGAAAGAGTAAGAGAAGATGCACAACCAACTTTTCCACCCAGAGCCTAAGCAAATATATACAGGCAAACGGGAGTGCGATATCTTTCGGAATGTTATATCGCACACCTCCCTCTCAGACGCAGGATAACTTTTTTCCCTTCAACTTCCTTCTGGAAGGACTCTCAGCCTTTCCTAGTTCTCCTTTTCCTCTTCCT
>NC_089748.1:29590680-29605925 GCF_040412425.1 Macrobrachium rosenbergii
CCTAGGGCTGGCCCGAAGGATTAGATTTATTTCACGTGGCTATGAACCAACTGGTTACCTAGCAACCGGACCTACAGCTTATTGTTGAATCCGAACCACATTATGACGAGAAATGAATTTCTATCACCGGAAATAAATTCCTCTAATTCTTCATTGGCCGCTCGGAGAATCGAACGCTGGGCCAACAGCGTGCTAGCCGAGAGCTCTACCCACCCCACCAATGAAGAACTTGGCAGAACACTGGATATCGAATGAGACAAAGAATACAATTCAGAATAGACATAAGAAAAAGGTACATGTAAACAAATTTTACGGAGGCGATGAAGAGCGTCAAGCAGCAAATGCTAAGTACTCATGTCTGGATAATGAAGTTAAACTAAGATAAAGAAGAGGTAAGAGAAAATAGTTGGGTAACAAGGCCAGGAAACAATAAGCTTTCATCTATTTGAGAATAAAAGAAGGGTAAAGTTAGAAATGATACTATAAGGGGAATTACAGAAGTTTCATTTGCAGGTAAGATAATGATAAGAGACAGAGATATCAGGGACACGCCCTTTGCACAACCCTTACATAGGCAAACATGATAGTGTCAACTGGTCTTCCGTTGCAACCCGAAGAACTAGAAAACTCGACCCATCTGGATGTAAACTGCGTGGAGGGAGACTCGATATGAGTGGAGATTTGTGGTAAATAGAGCAAGGGACAGCCATAAGTGGCTGAATTTCTCAGAGCCTCTTTGCGGCATAAAAGGCGATGGTGATGGTGATTATGACAATGCTAATATTTACATTTATGAACTCTTTCTATGGAAGTTTACATATATATATATATATATATATATATATATATATATATATATATATATATATATATATATAGTATATATATATATATATATATATATATATATATATGTATATATACAATAATGATAATAATAATAATAATAATAATAATAATAATAATAATAATAATAATAATAATAATAATAAAAATCAGCAGAAATTAAATTCCCAAGATCGACTAACATCATTAATCTTACGGATCAAATATTCAGATAAAGTACCTGTATGCTTATGAAATAATACAAATGACAAAAAAAACATGCAACTTTTAATGCAACACAAAAAATAATAAAATTAGCAAGACAAATTTTTTAACAACTAATCTCCGATTTTAGATCTTATTTTATAATTCTATAAATAAGTTATGTAAATTATAATCCTTATAATTATCGGACCGTTGCAAAATTAGAAATATACGCTTACTTACATCAAAATTACTATAAAAAAAACCATACTTGCGAGAACGTTCGTCCGCACATCAATAAATACGCTTGCGAATTTTAAATAAATATATTTTAACTAGCATCATTTGTCCATGAATTTCCACACAAGCAACTTCATACAAAAGGGTCACTTACCAAAATGACTCGGATACGAGTTTTCATTTAGAAGCAATCAGGAGCGACAATTGCAAGCTCATCAGCGCAGCAATGTGAACAAAACTGCAATAATGCTCAGTCCTGGGGAAAAATCAGGAGAGGGAAATTATCCAGAGCGTGAGCATTCTGAAAGGACTAATTCATGTTTAATCGTCATCAGAATTCATCTAAAATGAAAAGTCTCTAACGCGCCGACACTACGTATCGAGATATTGCCATGAATTAAAAAAAAAAAAAAAAAAAAGAAAAAAATATATATATATATATATATATATATATATATATATATATATATATATATATATATATATATATATATATATATATATATATATATATATATATATATATATATATATATATATATATATATATATATATATATATATATATATATATATATATATATATGGTTCCAGCTAAACCACACTAAACTAAAGAGAATTTTTATTAATAATACAAATGCAATTAAAATATTCTTAACGAAAAAGACTCACTATCATAATCTGTTAGTACAAACTCATGGTAAATTTATTCAAGACATAAACATGATCTTACGGTATAGGCTAAGTATATTGGAATGACTCTAGTGAAGTTTTCATCATCCCATTGTATCCCCTTCCCTCACGCACAATGTGACATTAATATATTAATATCTTAATAAAACCGTCTTGATCTTTTACTTCACTTCTAGAAATGTGTATACATCAAACAAATTAATTTTTACTTAAAACTCAAGTAATTATAATTTTCGTAATGAGGTCTTAAGTTAATATCCATAATATCAATAACATAATTCTTTCGACTGACTATAGTAAAAGTATAAGTTCTTTTTTTCAATATGGACCATACTGGGAGCCTCGAGAGATCTCGAATCACTCGAGTGGGGGAAATACTTATGTTATGCAGATGTGCTAAATTAGTTTCTCAAATGTGAAGGAGGATATTAAAAAAACAAAAAATCTTATACACGTATAAATGCAAAATGCCTTAAGCTTTATACTGGGCTTCACCTCCACGTAAAGCTACGTCACATGATTATTGCCAAGTATTTTTTTTTTTCAGTCAGCTAATTAAACTTATTAATTCTCCCACAAGAATGGAGATAAATGAAAAATATGAATGCACATAACTATACTAAACAGAGATGATTTTTATATCACTAAGATTCCTAGACTTTGCCACCTGATAGATGTGAAAATAAACACTTTGGAAGATTTCTATGTTCGTAAAGCTATCTGATTAGATTAAAAAAAGGCTAAATTCAAGAACGAAAATATTGTTCGCCAATCAGTTCTTGACCTGCCGGCTGTGACTGGGTAATTAATTCTAGAGTATTCTTATTCGCCTCACTCAGTTATTTAATGTGAGTCGTCACGTGGCTTCGTGGATAATTCACTTGATCAAAGAGCTTGTGTTAATGTTCAGGTAACATATTCTAATAATTTTTAAAGATGATGCGTTACAATTTATTTTTTTGGGGAATGCCTCTCCACAATTATACTCTAGGGATTTTTTTTGAACGAACCGAATTATTTCCATAATTTAACTGATGAAATTTGTGTTGAAGGTTTGTACTTGCTGTGAAAGCCATACATTATATCGCTGAATGATACATTAATGAAAAAACCTAATAACAACGAAACTTTCGTATACTTTTGAAGTGATACCTTAACCTACCAGTTTTTTCAGTGTCATCACCCAAAGCTGAAGTTTGCACATAAAAAAGGTGAGCTGATAATACTCATAACGGTAAGGCAGTTTTACTCTCTCTCTCTCTCTCTCTCTCTCTCTCTCTCTCTCTCTCTCTCTCTCTCTCTCTCTCTCATTTCACAACAGTAGCCTACGCCGTAAAAATACAGCCTCTGCGCATACTTGCAAGAGCAACCTTACAGCAGCAACAACATGGATCACTAACATTAAAAATAGTCTGTGATAGGGAAATGGCATAAGAATAAGAGAGGAGGAGAGGAGGAAAGAAGGGGAGAGAGTGAGCGGTAGATGGAAGAATGGGTAACATAACAGTATGTGCTGATAGCAAGGCTGGCAAAGGAGGTTGGTGTGTAGGAGAATGAGGGGGACAAAATATATTGAAGGAAAAGACGGAAAAGTGGATTGTATCCTGGAAATTGGAAAAAGGAAAATGAAAAAGGGGAGACAAAAAGAATACTGGAAATAGGGACGACCTAGTGGAGGAAGGAATGCTAGAGCAACATAAACAGGAACCGTACTATCTTGGGGCAAGTTTTTTTTTTTAAATATCAAACCGCAAAAGCAACAAAGTAACTAAATAAAAAAAATCAGTTACATATCGTAATCAAATTATCTTTCATAATAAGAATAATATCATGTATTAAAATAATGTCAACGAATGAAATACTCATCGAACCATTAGCAATAATTTGTGATTAACAGACTATATCACTTTTTATTTGTATCCACACATAAAAAAAATCATATATGTAGTAACATCACGCATTACTATATCATAATGGAGAAGTGTTAAGCTTGCAGTGTGTTGAGGAAAGAGAAATATTAGACAAGGAATGTTCTTCATAAATGTACTGCAACTTTCAGCATGTCTGTTATCTGTATGATTACAATATATAAATTATATAAAAATTAAGACCAAAAACTATGCGTGATTTAGTTATATATACACATATATATGTGTGTGTGTATATATATATATATATATATATATATATATATATATATATATATATATATATATATATATATATATATATATATATATATTGTTACATAATTTACTCGTTATGACTTAGCACTGCAAGTGTTAGAAGAAAATATATTTCCTCTGAAAGAGCAACGAAAGACTGCTTTATTTTCGGCGCATTCATAAAAGCGATCATGAAAGTCTCTCTGCTATTGAAAGCAGTGAATAGGTCATTAAACGAGGTTGGATGGAGAAGCAAAAACGCAATACGAATGAGGATGATGACTGATGGAAATGATTGCGAAAAAAATCATGCGAAAATGTCAGTGGTGTCATGAAAAAAAGGAAATGAGAGCGAAGTATTTTTTTTTTTTTTTAGATTTTATACTTAAGCTGCAATTAATTCAAATGCAAGATTGTGGTGATACCATTACTCTGAATGTATCTATAAATGTATCGATGGTAATCTTTCGATTTATTGTCGGATATATTACATATAAAAAAATAAATAAAATGTTGGCATCTTGTTATAACCTACAAATGAATACTTTTAAAGCTCAAAACTTTATCTGATTGTCTGTAAAGATAGGCAACTATCTTTATTTGTTATCAATTGCCGCTGTAAAATTGTAGGCTACCTTCCCTCCATATTGTAGTAATACTTTGCTTATTTCACATCCTATATCTTTCAGCAATCTTCCCCTTAGTTATGATACCAGTGCGAATAATGGAAGTCTTTCTCATAAATATATACACCCATTTTGTACCTCTTAATTTGCTTTTCAGGTTTAAATCTTTATATTACATTCAAATGACTGGGCTAATTTGATAAACGCAGACGAATTCATAACAGTTTCCTCTTACATTTTGTCTGGCAATTATCAGCCGAAATACTTTTCAAGAATCCCTCATTTATTACTTCAAGGTATGCTTGAAAAGATCTGTTCACACATGGGCAGGGAATTCCATGTTTTGGTGAAACAAGGTATCTTGGGTTAACTTTTGATAGCCAGCTGACACAGACTCCGCATCTGAAATATATTAAGACGAAATGCTTGAATGCGATGAATGTCCAGAAAGTTCTGTTCCACACTTCCTGAGGTGCTGACCGAACTCAGATGCTGAGACTATACAAAGCCTGGACCTTTTCAAAATTAACTTATGGGTGTAAAGTGTACACCTCAGCAAAGCCTAATAGCCTTAAAATGCTTAATTCAATTCATCATGGAGGATCAGGATGGTCTACAGGTATTTAAATCATCTCCCACTGACAGCATGCTAGTAGACGCTGGTGAGATGCCTCAGGATCTTCATTACCAAAGTCCGCTGGCTCAGAGCTGGTACAGATTTCGGAAGCTCCCTAAGGCCTTAACTAGCATTTGTATGAGAAATGAAAGGCATAGGCAACTTTATGAAAATCACCCCAAGCAAACTCAACCATATTCTTTTAGAGTAAAATGTATAACCAGGCAATTTAACATGCCAAGGATGGAGATTTTACCGGCTAGGTATTCGGTTAGCCGCCAAAACCCACCCCTCTGGAACCTTCCCAACGTGATATCTCCGCAGCAGTTTTCGCGGATGGCCCAAAGTCAGATGCTGGCGTCGGCTTTGGAGTGGCCTTCCCTAATGTAGAAAGAAGCGGGAGGTTATCTTGTGTTGAATTTATTTTTACAGCAGAACTGCATGCAATTTTAAAGGCCTTAGAGGATATTTGAAATCAGAATGGAAATAGTTTTACTATATATTGTGACTCGAGAAATGTTCTGCAGTCTTTTGAATCTTTTAACCCTTTGAACCTACTGATTTTAAAGATGATGGAATGGCTGCTTTTAGTGAAAAGAAAAGGTAAAGAAGTAAATTTTTGGCGGGTGCCTTCCCATGCTGGGGTGGTTGGGAACGAACAAGCTGATCAACTTGCTAAGTCAGCAGTCACCTTCCCAGAACCCAGGAGATTCCTACCACCATACCGGGAATTTTATCCTTTTGTAGGTCAGAAAATGAAAAACCTTTGGCAATCCATTGGCAATCCCTTTGGGAAAGCTGGCAATCCCTTTGGGAAAGAACTGAAGCAAACCAAAAGATGAGCAGTATTAGGTCATCAGTGTCTCCTTGGTCATATCCCTATATCCCAAGGAGACAAGATACGGTTTTGTGCAGACTAAGGACTGGACATACAAGAGCGACTCGCGGGAGATGGACATTTTGTCCTTGCTACGATTCTCGGTGAGGATTGTAATATAGAGCGGCTATAATATCTTTGTTAGGGAGGCGGGCATCCTCAACAAAATTTAGAGCATTTACATATACAGTATGTGTGTACGTATGTATATTATATGTATATACTTACAGATATGATTATATATTTATATATCTTTACGATATTTCTTTTGTGAAACTCACTTTAAAATTAATTATTTATTTATCCTTTGAGTTTCTTATTTAATTTCATTTTCCTATTTAAGTGCACTGTGCGGAAAAATGAAAGGACGAAAAAGTCGGCTGGGTTTCGGTTTTCTAAGAGACGCGAAAATTTTAGATGATGTTAATATAAAAGAGAAGTAGGAAGGTGTGAGTGACAATTATACGGATATGAGTAAGATCGACCTAAAAGGTTTAGCATTAATAAAAATATTTATAAAGCGTGAGAATACGCCATGAGACTAAAGAAATGTCTCAATATGCGGTGAATGAAAAGAATATATATATATATATATATATATATATATATATATATATATATATATATATATATATATATATATATATATATATTTATATATATATGTAGATATATATATATATATATATATATATATATATATATATATATATATATGTTTATATATATGTTTATATATATATATATATATATATATATATATATATATATATATATATATATATATATATATATATATATATATATATATATATATATTCTTGAAGAAGCCCACAAAAACGCCATAAGGTAGAAAGTTATTGCTATATTTCAGAGGCAAACCTGTCTCCTTCTACTGGCAAGTATATGAATGAAGTAAGGAATACAGACAGGCGGTATTTATACCAAGAAATCCAGAAAGGTCACCCGTTACGTCACTCCAGTTGATAACTTCTTAATCTTCTTAATCGCTGGTTGGAGGAAGATTTTATCTATAATATCTGAGTCCCATGATCCTTTGATAGATTCATCGTATTTCTCTGTTTAATCAAGGCTGATTCAACCATCTGGCTTTTGAACCGACAGTTGCTGCTATAATTTATACGAGACGCACTCCAGTTTATCCTGTGGTTATGGTTATCTATATGGTTAAAAATAGCTGAACTCTGTTGGTCATACCGTACTGACCTCTTATGTTGTATTAATATCTGGGGAGTGATTTACTGTACCAGTAAAACCGATATACAGTTTGTCACAGTAGAGGCAAGGTATTTCATATACCCCTGTGTCTTTGGAGACTGGCTCTTATTGGACGTTAATCAGGGATTTGGCTGAGGTATTTGGGTAGGTAAAAGCAAAAGGGTTAGAATTTCCAAGAATCTTTGTCAACGTCTTAATCCTGTTCGGGTAGGATTTTAATTTTATTGTTGGATGTCTCTCTAGTCTTGTTTTGCGGGGGACGATAATATATTGTGTTAGCTTTATGGATCGCTTTGTGAATTTTATGGTCAGGGTATTTCAAAGATGACAGCTGCCTACGGATTAGTTCAAATTCCTTTTCTAGGAAGTGCGGAGAGCAAATCAGTAAGGTTCTTAAGAATAAATTGCTGGCTACGCCGATCTTGGTAAATCTGTCATGATAACTAAAATAGTGTATGTATGTAAGTGAAAAAGCTGGTCTTCTGTATACATACACACATTATTTTAGTTATCGGGACAGATGTATCAAGATTGGCATAGTCAGCAATTTATTCTTAAGAGCATTACAGATTTGCTCCCTGGGTTTCCTAGAAAAGGAATCTGAACTAATCCGTAGGCATTTGTCATCTTTGAAATACCCTGACCATATAATTCAGAAAACGATCCATAAAGCTAACACAGTATTCTATCGTCCACCGCAAAACAAGACTAAAGAGACACCCAACAACAAAATTAAAATCCCACATCTGGACAGGATTAAGACATTGACACAGACTCTTGGAAATTCTAACCCTTTTGCTTTTACTTACCTGAATACCTTAGTCAAATCCCTGATTAACGTCCAACAAAAGCCAGTCCCCAAAGACACAGGGGTATACGAAATCCCTTGCCTCGACTGTGACAAATCGTATATCGGTTTTACTGGTAAATCACTCCCGCAGATTATTAATACAACATAAAAGGTCAGTATGGTATAGCCAACAAAGCTGAGCCATTTTTAACCTTATAAATAACCATAACCACAGGATAAACTGAAGTGCATTTCGCATAATTTATAGCAGCAATTGTCGGTTCAAAAGCCAGATGGTTGAATCAGCCCTGATTAAACAGAGAAATACGATGAATCTATCAAAAGGATCATGGGACTCAGATATTATAGATAAAACTTTCCTCCAACCAGCGATTAAGAAGATTAAGAAGCTATCAACTGAGTGACATAACGGGTGACCTCTAATTTCTTGGTATAAATACCTGCCTGTCTGTATTCCTTACTCCATTCATATACTGTATATATATATATATATATATATATATATATATATATATATATATATATATATATATATATATATATATATATATATATATATATATATATTTATATATACACACAGACACACACACACACATATATATATATATATATATATATATATATATATATGACACAGTAACCATTTATTCCGGCGTTTCATGATTCGTAATCACATCATCAGGAGGTCTACGACAATAAAATACACTATAATAACATAAATTAATTAAAAGAGCTACATACAAGACTTTACTTTAAAAAACGTAGAAAGCAGGCTAAGAAAACTGATAAAACAGAAACACAAAAGATAAAATTATTAAGAACAGACGACACACTCAAACACAGACACACTTATACACAAAATAGTAAAAACCAGGCAACATACTTAAATACAGACGCACATAAGAAACACTGGAAGGTAACCCACCATTCCAGAGGCCAAGGACACACTAAGTATAAAGCACACACAAAAAATTTTCAGAAAAAGGCAGAGTTAAGACGAATACAAGGGTACAGCGGTTGTTTGACAGTTCAGCGAAGGAACTCGTTGTTTAATATTTAGTGTTTCGAGAATAAGTAGTTCTTGAAGGTTGTTTGTATAACCAATAATCTTAAAATCTTCATAGCTGATTTCTGTTTTGCATTTAATGGTATGGCTGCGTATATTAGAAGATTCTGGATTAGTTAATCGCCACCCGGTTCTATAACGTATCCCCTGTGGGAATCGGCCCTCACCCTGAGAAGCCGCCTGGTGGATCCAATATATTTTCCTAAATTACATTTAGGACAATTATTACCTGGTTATTATGGCCCTTTTCATGTGTTTTTAAGTGAAGCAGCTTCAGGTGTCTGCATCAGATAAAATGGACTATATAATTTAGTATCCTTTCTTAAAGATGAACACTTCATCAATAAGCTTACCCGGAACCTAACGAACTCTGTACTCTTAATTGCCTATCAATACCAACAACCTTGTATGAACAGTTCTCTCGTGTACTGTCAAAACCATTATTGATCGATGCAGCGTTCTTCTCTTTTTTCTGTTAATAATAGAAATGTGTGTATTTGTGTATTGTATATATGTATATATGTGTGTGTGTGTGTGGGTGTGTTTGTGTCTGTTTGTGTGTGCGTGTGCGTAATGAATGTATGTGGTCAGGAGAATGAAAACGTTAGAAAATTAAGGGACAAAAGACTTAATCAGGCCTAAAGAGAGGAAGAAGAAGCGTCGAAGTGTAAACACGGCTGTGATTGTATTCCGCTCTTTTTTCAAGCCTTTCCCTGTCTTTTGATGGTTTCCTAGTGATGTAGAGGTGCTACCGGAATCATAAAGGTACAGGAACCAATAACTGTAAAGAGTTTATAGTTGTGTTTAGACTTAGTTGCTTTTGAGGATAAAAAAGTGAATCAGTGGTCGTCTGTCACTCATCGCCGGAAAGGCTGCATGCCCTGAGGCTATGAGTGACGTAAAATGAGACCGCCCAACGATGACGTCACGATTCTATCCTCAAATCAGGAGAAAGGACTCCATTGGGTTGATTTTTTCAAGCAAACCTGACAATGAAACAGTTTGTAGAGTAATTTTGAGATTCTTGGAATTGAAACTTGCGACTTGATAGGATTCCAGTTGATGCCTAGGAATAGGTTTATCATGAAATTCAGCTCGCGCGTTATATATGAAAAGTTCATCAGTGAATACGATGAGAAGGAACTTCAGATCGGCAATGGGATTACTGTGAAAATAGTGAACATGGGAGCAAGCTACTCCTTTGTATCAATCAGATACGCACCTTTTGACATGGACAACCAGATGATAGAATCCGTACTTGAAGGATATGGAAAGGTAATATGGATAAGGAATAACCAACACACGCTAGGAAAAGGGAATGGTTTATTGAATGGCATAAGAACAGCAAAAATGGAAATCAAGAAAAACATTCCATCGTCTATTAGGATAGCAGGACATTCGGTGTCCTTCATGTACAGCGGACAGAGCAGAACCTGCTATAAGTGTGGAAGTGAAGATCATCTAGTGGAAAACTGTGTTACAGAGAAGACATTAAGGGAGGAATTGACGGATAAGGAAACGCACTTCCCGGAAATAGGAAAATGGAACAGAAAAGCGAAGGAGAATCCAGGATTTAGCGTAAAGGATCAAACTCAAGATTGCACTGGTGATAATGAAAAACATTTAAAACTGAACCAAGGTAATGAAATTCAAAATGCTGAAGACAACACAGATGCTAACTCAAAATATTTAATTGATAAAGACAATGTCTCGGGTGCCACAGATAATGATGATGAGTTAGAACGCGTAAGCATTGCAGTGCCAGCTAATTCTACGCATATAAATGAATCCGATAATGAAAACATGCATATAAATGAGTCCGATAATGAAGACGTAACTGTATCTGAATATGGGATACAAAACAACATTGTAAAGGAAAAAGAAACCGAGAAGTCTGATAAAACGGAAATAGAAACAATAGTGGAGATTCATCGTGAGCGAAATGATACGGAACTGTCAAGTATGGAAGCAGAAGCAGTAGGGAAAACCAGTCATGAGGAAGTGATCAGGAATAATTTCGACGAAAATATGACAACTGAATACGACGATATAGCAGAAGACATGTTGACCGATGAGAACCTGGAAAGGGAAATGATGAACGAAGCTGATGACGTTGAGAAGCGGATTGAGGAATTTAGTCACAAAGAACAAAGCGAAGATAGGAATACTGAAAAGTGGAAAGTACATGTGGAAAATAATGGGAAAATGGTTATATCAAAAGTAAAGACAGTAATGACAAGATGCACAGAAATGATGAGAGAAATTTGAAGGATGATCGTGAAAGAAAACGACGAAAGGTGAATAGTAAAAATACAAGTTCGTAATGGATAAGTGGGTGGTTAACCCTTTTATAATCATGGCTCTAACGATAGCCACCTTAAACGTGAATGGACTTAATGTAGTTAACAAACAGATGTGCGTTGACTCTCTCATGAGATTTCACAGAATTGATGTACTGATGTTGCAGGAGCATAATATTAAAATGTCAAGACTTGATTTACCAATCTAATGATTATGATGTCTTTATTAACTGTTGTACTAATTTGAAAGGTGGAACTGCGATATATATTAGAAAGTGTCCTAGCATTAAGGTCTTGACTCAGGAAATGGATGGAGAGGGGCAAGTAATTAGTATTAAGATTGAGTTTAATGGTATCATCATTCCTCTGCTGAACTTGTACGCTCCATCAGGAACAAACAAAATACCAGAACGAGAAGAATTCTTTCTGAAATAAATTGTTATTTTATTTAAGGAATAACAGTGAAAACTTAATATTAGGTGGAGATTTTAACTGTGTGACCTCCCTTCGAGACAGTAGTTCAGAAAATGTTCATTTACAGTCAAAGGCTCTAAGGAACTTGATAAAGCAAGTAGGATTGAAAGACATAACCATAGGTTGTCACAAGTTACCTGAATATACTTTTTGTTAAAAATAACTACGGGTCAGAATAGACAGAGTATATGTTAAAGGCTATTTAACCATATAAAGTCATGGAAACAATACCTATCAGCTGCTCAGATCACAGCATGGTGTTAGTTAAATTTAATGTACAAAATGTAAAATTTGGTAGAGTTTTTTGGAGGCTTAACACAAAGTTTTGGGTTTTAAAGAAACTGAGGAGAATTTCAGTATAGTTTGGAGTCATATTGTGGCTAGAAAAGGAAATTTTGATAATTTGCTATCATGGTGGGACTTTGCAAAATGGAATGCAAAAAGTTTTTATAAGAATGTCGAAAATTATGTCGCAAGAAAAATATGGACTTCTAAATATGTTGCAGGGAAGACTGAAACAATTGTATGCAAAAGCTAATGCTGGTGAAACTGACTTTGAAGAAATAAGGTGATTAAAGACAGAGTGAATGACATACAGAATGAGTTTTGTGAGGGCATTAAACTACGAGCAAAACTAAAAGACAGGGTAGAAGGTGAAAAGGTATCAGCATACTTATTAGGAAGAGAGAAGGATAGGAACTCGGGGATTTTTAGAGTTAAAACGGATAAAGGAGTTCTCACTAACACTGACAGTATTGTTTCCTTTTAAAACTTATTATAAAGAGTTATACGATAACGTTAATGTTGATAAAATTCAACAAGAGGAATTGCTTAGAATGTGCAAGAATACATTAGATAATGATGATGTAGATATGTTATCAAAGGAAATTGAAGAAGAAGAAATATGGGCAGCCATTAAGGGCTTAAGCATTGGAAAGTCACCAGGAAAGGACGGCCTTCCTGTTGAATTTTACAAAAAGTTTTGGACACTATTGAAACCTCACTTCATACAAGTAATTAGGTACGCTCTGAAGGAGGATTTGAGTAGTTCTCAGCATGAAGGCATTCTTAAGCTTATACCAAAGGGTGGGGACGTAGAACTAGCAGAGAACTGGAGGCCCATATCTCTTCTTAACGTAGATTATAAAATATGTGCAAAAATTTTAGCTAATCGTATGAAATTCGTAATGAATAAGATTATTTCATCTGAGCAGTATTGTGGTGTAAATGGAAGGTCAATTATCGACTGTAATAATATGATAAGAGATGTAGTGTATTATTCATCCGAAATTCATTCGAACTTGGCTCTTTTAAACCTTGATTGGTCAAAGGCTTTTGACAGGGTGGATACGAAGTTCTTATGGAGAATTATGAATTGCTTTGGATTTCCCGGCTCCTTTATCAAATGGTTAAAGGTGTTATATAAAAACAGTCATAGCTATTTATGCATCAATGGGGTCATTAGCTCTTCGTTTGAAATAAATAGGTCTGTTAGACAGGGATGTCCCTTGTCCATGCTTTTGTTTGTAATATTTCAAGAACCCTTATACTTAGCTATTAAAGGTAATAAACAGATTATTCCTCCTCCACTGCAAATAAAAAAATGTATCAAGCTTCAAGGTTTTGCAGACGATTCAACAATTTTCATCACTGCTGAGAAATCTCTGCAAGTTGTTTATAAAGATAGAAAGGTTTGAAAAGGCTACAGGAGCACAACTAAACATCGATAAAACAAAATTCTAGGAATTGGAAATTGGGAAAATAAACTGTCTTGGCTACTGACAGGGTAAAAGTGTAAAGAAAACTAATATTTTAGGGATTGAATATAGTGAAATTATGAAGAAACTTGCAGACAAAATTGGGAAAACAGAATAAACAAGATCAGCAGAATATCATCCATGTCAGAACAGAGAATATTAACCTTATATCAAAAGGGTATTATTATCAATTCCTTGATACTCTCAAAAGTATGGTATTTGGCTCACACATTTCCATTGTCTAAACGAGAGGCCTTAGCCATAAATTCTTGTGTCTTTAGATTTCTTTGGCATGGAAAGTACAGCCTATTAGAAGAACAATACTTTGTTTACCCAAGGAAGAAGGGGGACTAGGGATTACTGACGTTTATCAGCAAGGCTTTATCTATTTTATGTTGTACTGTTTTAAAAGAGCTAACAAATGATTCATGCCTTGTTGTTTTATTATTGTAGTATAAGACTAAGTCATATGGTGAATACGATTGATAAAAAAGAGGTATCGTATATTTCTAGTCCATACTATTCTGTAGCGATAGAGGCAATTAGAAAGGTGTTTCGTTGCAAAAATTTCCCTTTGTTGACGAGTAAAAGTAGTTTATGATTGTATCCGTCCAAATTGTGAGGCCATAATAGAGAGTAACTGCCGTTGTTCAACTGGAAAAGCATTTGGAAGAATGTAAACAATAGACATATAGGATTACGAGAGAGAATTTATGTATAGATACTTGCATGAGACTCTAGCAACTAACCAAAGATTAAGGATGCTAAAGGTAAGGACGGATGGTTCTTGTGACAGATGTGGCGAGGAAGAAAATTCAATCCATATATTTTATTCATGCACTTATATTAAAGATATTTTTCTATGGTTTAAAAATGTTCTGATCAATATATGTAGTATTGAGAAAAATAGTTTCTTAAGAATTTTAATGCTAGATTTTGATTGTAAAACAACAAAGTGTAATAATGCTGCATTAGTTTTAATTGTGGATTACTTGTATGTCTTATGGGTGAGCAAGAAAAGAAATATGATCTTAGACAGATTGTAAACTTTTTAAAGAGTAAGTTTAGATATACTTAGATGGTTACTTGAACGTTTGTTAAGTGAAAGAATACTGAACTGTTTTAATAGAAAATATGTCAATTATAATTTCAATTAACCTATCTGTAATTTTGTGTTATGTTATTACATAAGTTAGCAGGCAGATACCAAAAAATGTGGGAAGAGTCAATGTGTATGTAATTTAAAGACATTTAGATGAATAGCAAAAATTATAATGTGGAGAATATACTCAAAATACTAACTTTATTTGTGTAAATATATTATGATGTATATACAAAATTACACATTG
>NC_089748.1:29606425-29613925 GCF_040412425.1 Macrobrachium rosenbergii
TTTCTTGATGTTAAGAGAGGAGCGAGTGACACAATCCTACCCAATTTGGTTTTCAAGTAACTCTGGCTAAAAATTGATCAGAATGAACTCTGGACCTATGTTGAATAAAACTCCGCCTCCTTGAGGACGTCTACTTTACTCTTAATGGTTCAATCTTAACTCCCACTTTTGGCAAGGACAAATCAGGTCAATTTTGCTGACCTTTTCGCTTCATAACCTATCCTCTAACTCCTCCTTCCTTTCTCACATCTTGGAGGTTTGTTATGGTTAGTCTTCAATTTACTTGGTCCCTTGACTCATCATTTTAAACTATCAACATCGTGTCTCTCTCTCTCTCTCTCTCATAATCCCGATCAGTGAATCTCATACTTATTCACTGCATAACAAACGAACTTGTATGCTCGAGCTTAAGAGGCACACATTTTAAAGTCGATAGAGAAAGTTCCACGGTGATACAAGCTTATGTAAATTCTCATTTATGAACTCGTTCACTCATGACATGAATCGTAATTACTGTGTTGGGCAAAGAGAAACCGCATCTTCGAGCAGTTGAGCCTTGGCGTTTGAGTACCTTGGGTACTGCTGTTGTCCAGAATATAGAAGAGTATTTCAGCAACCTCATATCATAAAAATCTGGACCTTGGCACAAAAGCCATCATCATCTGTGCAGATATTGGAAGTTTTACATTCATTACTTACCTTTCTTGCAGCATCATATGATGATCTTAAATACTTTTAAAAAGAGAGATTGAAGCTGAAGATTGCAGAATATTACCAAATATTCTTGATATTCCTGTGAACTGAGTAGATGTGACAAGTCAGATTGGCCCCACGATGTTACCGTTATTTACTTTGTTATATTATGCAGCCATGTCGTTTTTACGCGATTTTATTGTTGTCCGCGATTTTAAGAAAGTAGAGTTAGTTGGTCCCAACACATTCGCTGACCCTGTCAGATGATGATGTACATAACAAATAACAGTAGTTTGATTGAGAACATTAATTTTGAAATGTTGTTACATATTTCTAGTATTTTACTTTTGAGCATATAGTTTAGGCAAGTAAACAGTCTCTTATGTTGAAGTTTTCCTCATTGAGACATGAATTTTCACACATATTTTGACTCTGAACGTGTAACATCAGTCAATGCAAATATATAGTATTTGCCAGTGCCATTAAATTTTCTAATCTCCAGATGGCTTTCTTCCATTCTCACCCTTTTCCTTTTTATTCAGGTTTATTGAACATTATGAATTTGCATGAAGTGTGAATGCTGTGAAATTCTCCTGGACAGAAATTAAATTCGGAATTTGGATTTTGAAAACACTTACCATGAAGGTTTTTTACTTGTCTATTTACTTATAAAGATCTTCTCTGATGACTTTTCAAATAGGTTCCTTTCGCTTTCTCTGTATTTACAATTATACCATCAGTAAAATTTCTCTTTTCTCTCTATGTGTATCACTGTGTGTAAAGTTCCGTTCTGTATTGTCATGTTCATACAAACACCATGTTAATATTGCGTCTTATTGGCTCTGTATTTAGTTTAAAATCTTATATAAAGTCCTTCTCATTGACTTAGATTTGTGATGACTTTAAAAGTTCCACTCATTTGCTTTCTAGTTATGTAAATAACTTAGCTTGTTTCTTCCCGTTCGGATTATATTTACACTGCCAGCGGGTGTCGAACTCTCCAGAGCTTTATTTTTTGCTCCCATAGCTTATATAAACTGCTATTTACAATTCCTCTCAGTAACTTTGTTTACACTGCCTTATTTATTTATCTTTAAATTCTGAACAATTTATGAAAAGTAGCTCTATATTGGTTGACTTTTATACTATACCTTATGAAAAGAACTAATTAACTGTATACTGCTAAAAATATTTTAATGTACAATTAATTTCTTTACGTTTATCATTACAGAACGCGTAAAAAAACCACAAGGGTTAAAATTAACACAGAAGAAAAACTATCAGTCACTCACTTCCGAACATGATTCTAGAATGTCGGCTTCACGGCTCACAGGACTAGGGTAAGTGTTTATAAATAAGTATTCTGTTTTACCCGGACAGCCATGTGAATTGAGTATACGATCCCTCACCAAAGCCGCTCCCCAGCTTTTTTTTTTTTTTTACAAATATCTGTAATAAAAATTTTAGATGCGGATATCTCGTCGTACTCTGATCCACCTTTATGCATAAGAAGTAGGCGACAAATTTTCCACCATCATTTTCCGGCCGGATAATTTCAATTAGGTAATTTCAGGTCCACTGCTCCGCCTTAACGACTTTGCCGTTCTTGTTAAGTTACCCATCAATGATTTAGTCTTTATTTTTATTCGCATTTTTTTTTTTATATTTCCTTGCGTTCATTTCATTACTGTTAAATGGTAATTCAGTGTTGTAGAAACTTAGCAAGCTAATGGTTGTTTTATTTGGTTTTATTTTAATGAGGTTACAATTAGGATTACTTGAGAAAATCTGCAATGTAATTTTTTTAAAATGGTTAGAATGAGGTAACTGAGACAGATACAGTACAAGTGTATTAAGTAATACTTGTAGAATGCTTACCTGTGTTCCCTATATATAGGTACTTATAGATATATTGCTTTGAGGCTTATTATGCCTATGGCTGTGTATAACTGAAAAGACATAGAATCATGATCTGAATAATTTATAGCGATAAAAGTCTTTATAAAGCGTATTAATCTCTGTCGGAATTCGGTCAAAGTCAGACACAATTTTAAATATAACGCGAGACCAAACGAAATTGATTTCGAAGCTGGCGGAGTACTGAATGCGAATGAGTTTCAGTTGACGTGAAATCTGAATGTGAGTGAATTCGAAATTAAATGAAATATACAATGTCATTGTTCGATCAGCACAGATTGAGTCATTACTATATGAACAGTTTCATTTATAGAATCCTCATGTATTGCAGCGTGTAAACGCAACCCTATGAGTTTGAATGATTCATTGAATGGTAGAAATTATGGGGAATTATGAGTTGTTGGTGCTTTTGATAGATTTTTTGATTTGGAGGCTTCGAATGTTTTGTTTCATTGATGCTGGTAACAGGCAGAACCACATTCGATTACGAATTTTATGTATTTCACTATTTTTATGATGTACCGTATTTTGGAAGTATTTCATGTGGTGCATACAATGAATAGAAACCGTTGAACTATTATTGCTTATCCGAAAGGAATAAATGGCGCTGTTGTTTTATCTAAAATGCTAATTATTTATTTAATCGTTCATGTACCCAACTCCCCTCTCCATACACACACACACACACACACACACACACACACACACACATACACTGGTGATATCTGTAGGCGCCCGGTAAACGAAATTTTTCCCATTCTTTAGGTCGGTGTCTGAAATTACATCCACAGCAAACGATAAGTATGATGTAGTAGAACTTTTCCTTTATATGTTTTCAAATTGTTTGTCAAACAGGTACGAGAGATATATCTGGCAATGATTGTGAAATCTAATACGTTCAAAATTGCCTTACACATGATTGTCAGAGAAACGGTAATTAGTCCACAAAGTCTGTGAGGCGGCATTACTTATGACACATTTAACTACAGTAATTTATAAGAATTTTCGAGTCACAGCTCTTGGTAATATATATATATATATATATATATATATATATATATATATATATATATATATATATATATATATATATATGTATATATGTATATATATATATATATATATATATATATACATATATATATATATATATATATATATATATATATATATATATATATATATATATATATATATATATATGCATATATATATATATATATATATATATATATATATATATATTATATATATATATGTATATATATTATATATACATATATATATATATATATATTATTATAATTTTAAAGCTGGGGTATTGCTGGATTAATGGGGTATACTGGTTGATATGCAGCTTACCTTAATTACCAAAAAATCTGGACTCTGGTCTTGAGGTCAGCTAAAATTATAAACAACAAAATACGGCTGAAGGCCTACTTCAAGTGGGGAGTGATTAGATAAACTCTGGGGTTTACCTTAATTAATTATAATT
This sequence comes from Macrobrachium rosenbergii, assembly GCF_040412425.1. Classification (NCBI taxonomy): domain Eukaryota; kingdom Metazoa; phylum Arthropoda; class Malacostraca; order Decapoda; family Palaemonidae; genus Macrobrachium; species Macrobrachium rosenbergii. Next base: position 29,610,531 of record NC_089748.1, read on the forward strand.
ACAAAAGAAACACATCAGAATAATGGCAGTGTAATTCTTGTGTAATAAGATGAACAGCAAATGACCGGGAATTTGCGGGAGGAAGCACAAGGCCTACCTGCTTCAAAGGGCGTTGAAAGCGACTTAGTGAAGACCACTACACACACAAGGTGATACACAGATCCACAGCGAATAACTCCTAATCTGTAATCGAAAAACTTATGGTTACTCAACCGAAACTAGCATTGTAATGAAGGAATAGAGGAATTGCATGGAAGATGCCTAGACTGAACTCGATTCCAGTGACGCGAACATCATACGATAACGTTACACTTCTAGTAAATGTTTTGCAAATTCAACTGCACAAAATATAAAAAGCAATGCAGGTCTCACTGTAGGTAAGTTGCACTATGAAAAGAACGGAAAATAGTTAAAGACGAATAGGGAACGTGGCTAACGAAAAAATCTTAAATCCTGGTATTTTACCTTAATTCGGAGCCGAAGTTCTCTTCTTATGAGGGCCAGCGAGAGCGAGGGCAAGTGAATTAGTTCACAACAAAAGTTACTTTGGTTTCTGCCAACCACGTGTTGGAAATAGACAGTTTAATGGAGTAAGGGACAGGCCATCCTTCCTCTGTGGCTGCCTGAACAATTCTAAGAACGAGCGTCTCTCTCCAAGGCCCTTTATAGCTTTGGGAATTAGGTTTTCTCTCTTCCTAGATGGCGTTGTGATCGCTCTGCCCACATAGAAATGCATGGCTGCAGTTGCAAGATGGTGGAACGCACGTGTTCAGCCCACCAGCTGACCTGCCTCGGGCGACTATTAGCTCTGATCGGGTCTGCACCTGGAATTTAAAGAATTCCGGCACCATTTGGGCAAGAAAGAGATTAAAGTGGTTCCCCACCCAAAAGCCAGTGGTGAGAGAGAGGTTTTAGAGGCGAATTTGCCCACAATGAATCATACTAAATTGAATTAATTAATTGCTTAGTCCGTTTTCCTTTGACTTATTGCGTGGAAGATGGCATATGAGAGGATACTCTTGATAATATATATATATATATATATATATATATATATATATATATATATATATATATATATATATATATATATATATATATATATATATATATGAAGCAATTTTCTGTTCAAGCTGTCGAAAAGTGTATCAGATTATATATTCTATTCATTGTCTTATTTACTTATCTGTAATAAAGGTGAGAACATTTTCAATTAATTAAAGAAAAGCTATCGTCATTGAATTCCAGATCTGCTTCTAAATCCAGAAGTTTTATTTCGATGTCGTGAATTCTCAAGCTGCATTTTGGCCTCATTCGTCTATGTTTGAAATATTGCTTTCATTATGCTGGTGATTCTTCTTTCGTCTCTCTTCTTGGCAAAATGAAATCAAGGGCTTTTTGCCTGGTCATTGTCTCTTTCACCCATTTTCTAGAACCTACTTTTCTCTTCTGCATTAAAATATTTCTCTCCCTCCCTCTCAGTCTTGATGATAGTTCGACCACCATTTCAGGTCTTACCCTCTGGGGTGTACTATGCATATTCGTCCCATGAATATCAGATGTCGATGTATTTCTCTGTTTAGTGGCCGTGTCCTTTTCTAGAGTCAAGATCGCATTCTCTTCCATCATCTATTTCCCCAAGCCCCTTGTTTCTCTTCACATTTCATTTTTTCATTTAGTCTTGAGGTGTTAGTGTATGGGAACAAGGGGTTTCTTGATTGGTTATTTTTTTTTATTATAAGTGGGATCACTTTCACGAGTTATCGTTTCACTAACGATGCTAAGAAGATGAAGAAGCCATTTAGAAATTTGAAATCCTGCAGCCATGTATTGCTCGAAAGAATGTCTCATCGTGTTTTTCAGGAATTTATAACCTTCAGTGTTACGCAAGACAGCTCCCCTTTATACTGCCAAACACGTCATTTGTAATTAGACACGAATCTTCTATAATGAAAGAGTAAAATAACGCTAGCGAAGCTTGCAAGGCGAAGAATGAGACAACCTAATGAATTTCTGGGTGTTGGTTGAAAGAAGTGGAACAGAATGGATTAATAGGTATGTGACTTTTCAGATGCGAATGTAAAGAAGAAAGATTAATTGTTGGTGAACTTTAATTTAAGATAGGAGAGATTAATAGGCAAAAGGAAGGAGAAGCAAATATTTTTGTTAGATGATTTATTTACTAGCTTGGAAGCCAAGTTAATGATGAACGACTGACCTTCATAAAGTTTTGTGAAAGAGAAACACTAGCGCTGGTCAAGAGAATCAGGGAGTTAAGCTCCTTAATTTAAATGATTGTTGTATGACTTTTATTTCAGGAAACAAACTGAATTTAACTTATTTAAGGTGTTAGGGACAGAAAAACGTTAGCAGTAAGTGGACATTAAGAATTTGGTAACTGACAGAGAATTGCAGAGAACTTGCATCTACAGTTTCAGTAAGAGGGATGAGTGTAACTTACGGTAAGTTACAAATTTCTTTCTTTTTGTAGAATGCGGTGTACCGATTAAGAAATAAATAAAGAAAGATCGAGTTGAGTTCGAACTTCAAAAGCAACAACGATGCAGGAGTTTGGAAAAGCCTATATCCGGAAAGTAAATGCAATGGCGCAGTTAGTTAAAATATAAAAGGGATCGTAAAATAGTCTAACCTTATCGTGATGGTAGTCGGGAGCCTTAAGTGAATTCTGATGTAGGAATTATGCAGTGAAGTAAATCTGAGGCTTCTTTTAGTCAATTATCATTCGGGCTATTATGAGACGTTTGCCAGGAAAGCTTTAATGGCATTTAAATTTAAATACAGTGTTTATTTGCATATAAGTATGCACGCAATGAAACGGTTCTTTAGGAGGAACCCATACGCACATAGATTCAGTGTGATTCAGTGTCTTGAAAGGCATGCATTTTAAACAAAGTAGGAGGAGCTATGCAAAGATATGATTACCACGAAATTAAAGAAAAACGTTGTAAAACTGCGACAGTGTATAAACTTTCTGAAAACACGAAAGACAATGCAAAATTTTTTCTGTTGTTATCAAAGGACTAAGTCAACCTGTTAATGTATTTATTGAAAAACAGATGACGTATCTTCTGAATTTAATCTAGGTATATATATATATAATATATATATATATATAGATATATATATATATATATATATATATATATATATATATATATATATATATATATATATGTTTGTTTCAGGTCTCTGGTCTATAGGAATATATGAATTTTAGTGTATTTTTTACTCTTGCTTTGAAAGGTTGATGTTTGTCCCACAAGTTGGTCTGTGATTTTACTCACTGGTTGTATTATTCCCATTTTCATTGTGCAATTTTAAAATATTTTCATTTATGTTTCATTTATGTGAAATTTAGTGCATAGGATTTAGTG
>NC_089748.1:29618925-29628925 GCF_040412425.1 Macrobrachium rosenbergii
TACATGCATGTATTTGTAAAATCTCATTGGGTCGATTTTTCCTTGAATTACGTTCAGCAACGTTCTTTGCTTATGTCGATTATTCCTTGAATTATGTTCAACAATGTTCTTTGCTTGCTTATGTCGATTTTTCCTTGAATTATGTTCAGCAATGTTCTTTGCTTATGTCGATTTTTCCTTGAATTATGTTCAACAATGTTCTTTGCGTATGTCGATTTTTCCTTGAATTATGTTCAACAATGTTCTTTGCTTATGTCGATTTTTCCTTGAATTATGTTCAACAATGTTCTTTGCTTGTGTCGAGTATTCCTTGAATTATGTTCAACAATGTTCTTTCTTACGTCGATTTTTTCCTTGAATTATGTTCAGCAATGTTCTTTGCTTATGTTGATTTTTCCTTGAATTATGTTCAACAATGTTCTTTGCGTATGTCGATTTTTCCTTGAATTATGTTCAACAATGTTCTTTGCTTATGTCGATTTTCCTTGAATTAAGTTCAACAATGTTCTTTGCTTGTGTCGATTATTCCTTGAATTATGTTCAACAATGTTCTTTCTTATGTCGATTTTTCCTTGAATTATGTTCAGCAGTGTTCTTTGCTTATGTCGATTTTTCCTTGAATTATGTTCAGCAATGTTCTTAGCTTATGTCGATTTTTCCTTGAATTATGTTCAGCAATGTTCTTAGCTTATGTCGATTTTTCCTTGAATTATGTTCAACAATGTTCTTTGCTTATGTCGATTTTTCCTTGAATTATGTTCAGCAGTGTTCTTTGCTTATGTCGATTTTTTCTTGAATTATGTTCAGCAATGTTCTTTGCTTATGTCGATTTTTCCTTGAATTATGTTCAGCAATGTTCTTAGCTTATGTCGATTTTTCCTTGAATTATGTTCAACAATGTTCTTTGCTTATGTCGATTTTTCCTTGAATTATGTTCAGCAGTGTTCTTTGCTTATGTCGATTTTTCCTTGAATTATGTTCAGCAATGTTCTTTGCTTATGTCGATTTTTCCTTGAATTATGTTCAACAATGTTCTTTGCGTATGTCGATTTTTCCTTGAATTATGTTCAACAATGTTCTTTGCTTATGTCGATTTTTCCTTGAATTATGTTCAACAATGTTCTTTGCTTGTGTCGATTATTCCTTGAATTATGTTCAACAATGTTCTTTGCTTATGTCGATTTTTCCTTGAATTATGTTCAGCAATGTTCTTTGCTTATGTTGATTTTTCCTTGAATTATGTTCAGCAATGTTCTTTGCGTATGTCGATTTTTCCTTGAATTATGTTCAACAATGTTCTTTGCTTATGTCGATTTTTCCTTGAATTAAGTTCAACAATGTTCTTTGCTTGTGTCGATTATTCCTTGAATTATGTTCAACAATGTTCTTTGCTTATGTCGATTTTTCCTTGAATTATGTTCAGCAGTGTTCTTTGCTTATGTCGATTTTTCCTTGAATTATGTTCAGCAATGTTCTTAGCTTATGTCGATTTTTCCTTGAATTATGTTCAGCAATGTTCTTAGCTTATGTCGATTTTTCCTTGAATTATGTTCAACAATGTTCTTTGCTTATGTCGATTTTTCCTTGAATTATGTTCAGCAGTGTTCTTTGCTTATGTCGATTTTTTCTTGAATTATGTTCAGCAATGTTCTTTGCTTATGTCGATTTTTCCTTGAATTATGTTCAGCAATGTTCTTAGCTTATGTCGATTTTTCCTTGAATTATGTTCAACAATGTTCTTTGCTTATGTCGATTTTTCCTTGAATTATGTTCAGCAGTGTTCTTTGCTTATGTCGATTTTTCCTTGAATTATGTTCAACAATGTTCTGTGCTTATGTCGATTTTTCCTTGAATTATGTTCCGCAATGTTCTTAGCTTATGTCGATTTTTCCTTGAATTATGTTCAGCAATGTTCTTAGCTTATGTCGATGTTTCCTTGAATTATGTTCAGCAATGTTCTTAGCTTATGTCGATTTTTCCTTGAATTATGTTCAGCAATGTTCTTTGCTTATGTCGATTTTTCCTTGAATTATGTTCAATAATGTTCTTTGCTTATGTCGATTTTTCCTTGAATTATGTTCAGCAATGTTCTTAGCTTATGTCGATTTTTCCTTGAATTATGTTCAACAGTGTTGATAAGCAAAGGAAACAGTTCTTCTCCTTTTCATTTTAAAGCATCCAATTGAAAACTTTCTTTTCGATTTGTAGTTCTACGAATACATGAAACCTCTCGGCGCTCTTCTATCACCGCTTCATAATTTCAGCCCTCGTCCTCTTCTTCTCACCATTACTCGAGGTTCTCCTCTCCCTCTTTCCAGATGTAAGAGAATCGCTACTTAATTAGTCACTTAACATATTATCCAAACACTTCATCTCTCTCTCTCTCTCTCTCTCTCTCTCTCTCTCTCTCTCTCTCTCTCTCTCTCTCTCTCTCTCTCTCTCTCTCTCTCTCTTGTTTAATGTTGTTAATAACATGCCGTACGTTTATTACGATTTTGTTGTGACTGTTGCTTGGTTATTTCCCTAAGGGTAGTATTGCTGCAGGAATTACATGCTAGCATATTTTCATTCGATTTGTGCTATGACGGATGTTACTTGTTAATATATCTTTGTAAATAATTGTTTTACAAGATAATCATTCTTAATACTCGTTCAGTTTTCGTCCGTGGAAATATAATTTGTTAACAATTATCTACTACCCTAGTTTCTGAATGCTTAGCTTTGCTAACTATGATGTTAAGGAAGTAGAAATAGGATTGGTGTGTTGTAGATTACCACGAATGTATTTTTCTTGACTGCCTCGTTCTTTGTTTTTAAAACAAAGAATTCATTGAACGCTGGATTTCTGCTCCTTACGTTCTTTATAAAAGATTCTCTCTCTCTCTCTCTCTCTCTCTCTCTCTCTCTCTCTCTCTCTCTCTCTCTCTCTCTCTCTCTCTCTCTCATTTAAGAGCAAATAAAAAAGTTTTAATACATATTAAAGAAAAATTAACATTGCATCTACAGAACTTATTCTACTGTACTTAATAGTAATAATAATCAACATTTTGGTTTTATCCTTTGGACAATTAGGAGTATATATCCACTTTGTGCCACCGCTCACGCTTCTAATTTTGGTTTTATTACAGAATTTCCTTCCATTTACCCTTTGTAGAATCGATTGATCAAAACTCTTCATAATGGCTTAGTTCAGTCATTATCAGAGAAAATATTTGTTTCAGTTCAACCAAAATTTTTTTTTCGAATTTTGTCCCTTCTTTGCGTACCTTAATCTCTGGTAATATTCTTTAGACGTTCCTCCGGGGTTGAGAATGAACCTGTATTACTGTATATCAGTATAAGCACTCTCTCTCTCTCTCTCTCTCTCTCTCTCTCTCTCTCTCTCTCTCTCTCTCTCTCTCTCTCTCTCAATAGTTGTTCCGTGAGTGACAGCCGTTTTAACAACTGCTCGCAGACTTAATACAAACTTTGTTAATGATGCAGTTAGCCAGGTTGATTATAAATAAATGCTATCATCACATCCTGTATCTCCTGCAGTTTCGGTACCAGTTAACAAACTCTGTCATTGAAGAAAAAGTGTTAGCATGATATTAATCAGGAAATCAGCTGGTTCATATTAACGCATGGATCATACTCCTCTTCCTAATGCAATTGATTAGAAGATGATCCTTTGCTCTTCGAAACATCTCTCATACCGAAGCATTACAGTGTATATCCTGGTTAATATTAGGCCGTCCAATTTACTTGTCCTTTGTCTAGGTTTAGCCTAATTGACTGGAATGCCTACGTTGCTATGTACAGGTGCTGGGTTACCCTGTTGGTGTGGGGGCCACATGTCTGTTGCCTGAAGCATCACCTCTGTGACATAGTCATCGACAGTCCTGGGGTTGAGTTACCTTGCTGGAGGTTACACTTAAGACAACTTTCGTTTCTTTACTGATATACCATCTTATTTCCTCATTCGTTATATTTTACATATAATAAGTTTTACCTATTTTTATTTGTAAATGATTACTTTTCATTGATCATTATTGCTAACTGTAGATCTATATACTAATATGATCACTGCTTTCTGAGTTATAGTCGGTAAATTCATGTCTATTGGCACTCGTTGCATGGATAAAAAACTAAAATTAGATATAAACTAAAAATTAGATAAAACTAAAAATTAGATAAAATCATATCTACTGGCACTCGTTGCGTAGATAAAAACTAAAATTAGATAAAAACTAAAAATTATATAAAACTAAAAATTAGATAAATTCATATCTACTGGCACTCGTTGCATATGTAAAAACTAAAACTAAATAAAAACAAAAAATTAGATAAAACTAAAAATTAGATAAATTCATGTTTACTGGCACTCATTGCATAGATAAAAACTAAAATTAGATAAAAATTAAAAATTAGGTAAAACTAAAAATTAGATAAATTCATATCTACTGGCACTCGTTGCATAGATAAAAAACTAAAATTAGATACAAAGAAAACTCAAAATTAGATAAAACTAAAATTAGATAAAAACTAAAATTATAATAATTAGGTGTCAATCCCTTTAAATGTATGGCATTCTTAATATGAAAATATTGGCATAATTTCCTTAGTGTCATATTTAACACATTTTAAAACAGTTTTGCGATTCGCAGATATCACCATAGAAGTAAAAATTGTGCACAAAACTTGCATCATTCTCATTAACAGCAACGAAATCACGCGAGTTGACATTATACCAAAATTTTAACACAATATAAAAGATGGAAGAAAGTGAGAGAGAGAGAGAGAGAGAGAGAGAGAGAGAGAGAGAGAGAGAGAGAGAGAGAGAGAGAGAGAGACTTAAATAATCATAATATGGAAGCAGATGAAGGATTATCTGGTCATTATTATGGTGGAAATGTATTTTCATTATTAGACATCTCATATCATTAGCATGTTTGAAGGTGACTGAATTTGCATATTTTTTTTCAGTTTACTAAAACTTTGGGGTTCATTCTCCTTTCAGTTTCATTCTTCGTTGTCCTCTTTCCTGGTATATTTCAGGTCATAGAAATTCCGCTTTTAGTGGGTCTTTTATACTTGGCATTTATATTCATACATATTATTTTCTAAAATATTTGTTGTTTTCATTGCTTTACTCCAGTTGTGTTTCAGAGTATAGAATTTCCACTTTTTATTGCTTTTTTATTATGTTTTACATATGAGTTTTTCAGTCGAGAAACATGCCAAGTGCCATTTTTAAAATATAATAAATTAAATTAAAAAATGCTTTGACCCAGGATGGCGCTTGGCATGTTTCTCGACTGATAGCCTCATATTATGTCCATTTGGTATTTGTATTCATGTATATTATTTTCAAAAGTATTTACTGTAATCATTAATTCTCTTAAGCACTGCTGATAACAATACACACGAATGGGACTAATGGTTGGTATCTTGAAGAAGTCATGACTGAAGAGGCTATATACTGAGATTACTGAAAGAGAATCTCTACCCACACTATAATCAGTCTCTTTTTAAGGTTTTTCGCAGAAAAGTCATAAGACTTTCATTGGGTCCTCACTTTGATTATCGTGCATGAAACATTTTCCATAATGTATTCTGCTGCCTAGACTTTTCGTGGATATAGAAGAGTTATTTGCATTTTCAGTCGCTTTACTGGGACTGAAAGAAATTGTGATTCCCAGAGAATCTCTCTCTCTCTCTCAATATCCTTAGCCTGTGAAGGTACCAATACAAAGAGCAATAGATTACTCTAATAACGCAACTATAATCATAATACCGCCAAATTCTAACATACAAGAAGCAAGTGAGAAACTTCAAATCTCATAATTTCCATTTAATCATGGAAGAAATAGGAATAATGCTTTGATTTTGAAATTTTCCACGGTGCTGAACGCCTGTTTCCCAGTGCATGAACTAGGTGATTTCTGTCGCTCAGTTACTGAACTGAGAAATATTTGCCGAACTTACAACTTTAGCCTTTGAGTGTTATAGTATAGCTGCTTCATCCTATGTGTCTGAACTTTCGTCAGTCGAGTAGAACAGAAACATCAGTGAAACGCTGTCATGAGTTATTGATTTTTATATTCAAGAATTTGAGAAAAGAACTATTATGATGCTCAGGGAAGGTAACACCGGAATTAGATTAGAGAGGGGTTGCTCTCTTCTATACACTTACAAATTGGCAAGCTTTGGAGGATCTGATGAAATAGCACGTAAAAACGTCAAGTATAGCGCAAATAAATGGACGTGATTAATCAGCGTTACGTTGAAATTGGCCACACTGCATAAAAAAAGACGCAAACACATTCTGTATGGCAGCAAAGCTATTTGCAAATATACTGTTGTTGACGCTGCACCGAGAGACTCTGACACAAAGAAACTAAGTTAGGTTTTATTGTTCGACCGCCTATGTTCGACATGTGGTGGGCAGTATCCAAAGTAACTTTTGATGTGCATTCATTCGCTTGCCCTCCCCCTCGCTGGCCCTCAAAAGAAGAGAACTTCAGCTCCTAAAGGAAGGATAGGGATACCCATCTGTGGATCTGTGTGTGTCACTTTGTGTGTGTAGCGGCCTGGCTACTTCGTTATCAACAACCTTTGAAGCGGGAAACCCAATATATTCCCTCCAAAAAATTCCCCGTCATTTGCTCTCGCCTCATTACCCCAGAATTACACTACCATTCCTTTGATGTGTTTTCATTTGAAATAGCCTCAGGCGTATTTTGTCGTTTGTAATTTTAGCTGTCCCCAAGGCCAGAGTCCAGGTTTTTGCGGTAATTAAGGTAAGTTGCATATAATACTAGTATACCCCATTTACCTAGCAAGATCCCAGCTTTAAAATTACGATATATATATATATATATATATATATATATATATATATATATATATATATATATATATATATATATATATTTATATATATATATTTATATATATGTGTGTGTATATATATGGGTATGTGTGTGTGTGTGTGTGTGTTGTATACCATACATGTATGCCTTAGCGTGCATTAACAACACTTTTAGAAATACTCTTATTTTTTTATTAATACAGCTTCAATCTCTGCTTGACAGACAATTTTCTAGGACATTATTTCGTTCCAAAGAAGATATTTCAGTTTTATGTAAATATTTCTTAACGAGAAATTTCAATTATATACCGAGAATTTCACCGTATAATCTTGTAATGCTTATTTTTTTACAAGAGATAGGAAAAATGAAAGATTCTTGTGTACTACCAGATGGACACTTTTTCATTCAGTGTTTAATTGAAGGAGAATGTCTCGTCGAATCCTCTCACAGAACAACTTTGGACTCGACATGGCACTAAATGGCGTTTTTATTCTGCAGAATTTGACGATATCCAGATCATTTGATTCTGTTACATTCTCTCTACCTGCAAGTGTTGGAGTTGTTTCTCAGATTCTGCGTTTCCCAATTTCTACAGACTTCAGCCTTTGGCTCTTCTAAAAAGGTTTAGGTTCTTACTTTTTATTTTTTTTTTTTATTTTGCTCAGGTTCTGTACATGAGAGCCCAGTTTTTGGTCCCCTGGCCCTACACGGATAAAATATCGCGAATATACTTTTAGATTTAGATGCATAGCGTGCAAGGCACAAAGAGCATTATTTTTTCCTGAATTATTTTTGTAACTAAAGGTATAATTCCAAAAATTAACATATAAAGACAGGAATGTGACAATGTTAAATTTGGGTAAGGAAATTTTTATAAGATTGTTCACTCCGATATTTGGTCTTGCATACATATATCTTGTGTCTTTCCTCTTTTTTTAGATCCGTTTCTAAGAAAACATCTTGAAAAACGTTGCAGAGGAAAATAAGGGAATTGATGTTATTAGCAAATAATGGAAGTTAGCAACAGCCCTGAAACCGTCCTTCTAAGGACAAAGGGGAGCATTTAGTTGTAAGAAGTGATATCGAATTTATTTACTCGTTAGATTAATAATCAGACGTACTTAAAATCTTCAGAAATGCCAGATAATCTCTCTCTCTCTCTCTCTCTCTCTCTCTCTCTCTCTCTCTCTCTCTCTCTCTCGCTTGCTCATTGTCAGATGGAATGGATATTTGAATATCAAAATGAAGGTGTATAATCTGTATTACGCGAATCCTCAGAGGTATCCGTGGACTGCCTCGTTAACTAATGGCTGTATCTGGGGTTATCGGATTTTCCGGTGATTTCACATCCGGGATATTAGGGCAAGCGTTATCGTCCATCAGGAGGTAATGTATTTCACAGGGACTTACGAAGGCATTACGAATGAAGAAGACAGACATTAATATAAAATGATGTCGGGTGAACATATTGTTTTCCAGATTTAGGTTAAATCAGGTGATTTTCTTTTTTTCTTTTTAGTATTTTATTTTGCACTTAGCCTATGCAGAATTTTATGGTATATATTTCCATTTTGGTAAAACTGAATAAAAGCTTCGTAAAAAAAATCATCAATCACAATTTGAGTATTCAGACATATATATCCTGATGGATATCTAAGTAACGTCTACACACCATGTCGTGTATACACAGTCAAGGTTACACACAAGCACACGAGGCAAAAAAAGTGATAGTAGGCGAAATGATGGATCGGAGTGTTTTCAGATAGCCTATTTTTGTTAAGTGGAAAGAGTGGTGGACCATAGCTGGGCGAATAGAACGCATGATTTGCTGGTGTTTGAAGAGAGGAGAAAGGGAAGACCAGGAAAATGCTGGACGGCTGGAATGAAGAGGTACTGGAGAGGATGTAAGATAATGGGTAATAGCGGATTTAGTTGGGGGATGTTGACAAGCTGTTGGTGAGCTTCCAGTGTAGGGGTATGAAGTGTCTATGGTGTGGAAGAGTCCTGAAAAAGGGATTTGTCCAGGATTCAGGAGTGACCGTTGTTTTTTTTTTTTCACTGATCAGCATTGTTAAAAGGAAAGGATTAATTAGTATATATACAATATATATAAATATATATGTATATATATACATGTATAGTTTATATATATATATATATATATATATATATATATATATATATATATTTTATATATATATATGTATATATATATATATATATATATATATATATATATATATATATATATATATATATATATTGATTGATTGATTGTAGTTAGTGTGGGAAACTGCTTAGTATGCCAACTCAACCTCCAAACTGTCTTATAAAGTAAATGTAGTATTTTTCATACTGATAACTAGCTGAGGAAGGGCGTGAGAAACTCAGCCCTTATGTAAATTCCCTTCTGGTACATCTTTTAATCTTTCCTGGACTAGTGACTGTTTGAAAAACCTCCTTTCAGGTAAAGGCAAATGGAGACGAAAATCCTGCCTCACGGACGAACCAGCCTTGGGATAAAGTCCTGGAGAAAAGTTAAGTCCCCTATGTGCCTTGGCCTTCATCTTGACCCTCGAGGCCAGATGCTAGTGCTCCGAGCGCCATTGCTTTCAGAAACACCTCAGAAACCCTCCTGGCTCCAGGTCCAACACACATATCCCTTGCTCTTGCTTCATTTGAGCTACCCCCTTGGCCACCTTGCTACCACCCAAGTAACTTCCAAGTGTGACTCATTAAACTCATCCCTCCATTCCTGGTGAAAGTTCAACGAGGTTCTCCATCACTATGTTTTAAGGTGACGTCCCTGAATCGAGGTTCTTTCAACAGTCACTTATCTTTAACCTTTTACTGAATTTCGTTTTCTTTTCTGAAGTGCGATTTCTCACAAAAGTCCTGACTTAGTCCAGTGTGAATTTTAACGTAAGCATCTTGCATGGGAATCGAGTTATCTTGGCACCATATGTGTAACCCTCGATTCACCCAAAATCATTATAATTTTCTCTATGTAGCCCCTTGCATTCTCTAATTGCAAATGGTGTTGCTAGCTATGGAAACAACTGCTTGTCTTGTGATTCTTGCCGTGGCCTTCCCACTGCAATCAATTCTTCAGTGTCCCTTTCAAGAGGATTACCCATAGATTCTTC
>NC_089748.1:29633925-29666425 GCF_040412425.1 Macrobrachium rosenbergii
ATTTATGCTTCAAACATTTCCAGTGTAATTTCGCTCTCTTTCGCCATCTGTGTTGTCGTTTTCATCTAAGAATAATTGTCCTTCAAGCTGAGCAAAAATGATTCCTGTCTATTTTCGCTGTAAGACGATTTATCATCTGAGAAAAGTTGTTCCACTAATTCAAGCGTTTCCTTTATTTCGGCTTCAAATTACGCTATCGTTATTCCCGCTTTTTTTTTTTTTTTTTTTTTTTTTTGTACGTCACGTGAAAAACTGTGAACATGTCACGTCTTCGTTGAGGGACGATTGAGAAAAAGAATTCACCATTGCGGTGATCCATCTCTTTATCACCACTCTATTCCACTGTCTTTCTTGATAAATTCGTACGGCGCATGAAGAGTCCTTTTCTGACATTTAGGATCATATGCGAAAAATTCACATCGCCTCCATTACTGTCGCTTACAGCGGGGACAATTTTTTGGAGGTTAGTCTGACTCAGTCCAGTAATGTTTCTGTGGTTCCACTGGCCACTTCGGAGGGAGAGAAATGTATTTGGTGGCTTGGCTCTGGTTCAACAGGATTTTCTCGTTATTCTCAACCTTCCAGAATTTCTAGTGGGGTTTGTTGAAGGTCTCTCCGTCTTAGTAATTTAGGGTTGCTCCTTTTGTCCAGTACAAATCCTTTTATCCCTTGCTTCATAATGCATTATACTTTTTTCTTTACACCTTTTTGCGTATGATCTCTCTCTCTCTCTCTCTCTCTCTCTCTCTCTCTCTCTCTCTCTCTCTCTCTCTCTCTCAAAGGTGACATATCAGATATCATAACTATTTTTTGTTGCCAGCGGAATAGAAGTTACACAATTTACTATTTGGAAATTATAATGATCAACAACAAAACTACATGTATATAAATGTAATAGTTAAAATTTTCGTATACATTCTTTACATTTTCATATATTTTTTTTGAAACAAGGATTGTTTTCAAAGAAAAGGGGGCTTCGTATTTTAATAACTGAGGCATTTTCCTAGCTCAGCAACTTGAGGCAGTTCGGATAATCTACAGGTATTACTAAGCATAAAAGACTATAAATCAGTGTACACATTTCATTGATGAAACTAACACTTGCGTGTTATATTTCTGATGAGTGCATCAGTCCAAGATGGCATACAAAATATCCTGAATTCAAAGTTTTTCGAAATATTAATAAAGCTGTCAACAGATGTGTTGCATCTAGATGTCTATTTCTGCATAAGAAATTTACAATTTAAAGTGTAAATGCTCATAGATACATGTTAATTTGTTTCCTGGAGGTTGTTAGCAATACACAGAAAATCTCAATACACTGGTGAGATATGGAATGCTAGATTTATAGTTCCAAGAAATTATTTACAGATATCTATAAAAGAATCGTTTTAAAAATAGTTGTGACATAAACATTTTCCTTCAACTGCATAACTGAATGTTTTCATTTTTAATTAGTTGGTAAATGATACGTACCTTCATAGATGATAGGAATATAAGAGTACGTAAACAAAAGTTGACTCTAAATAAGTAGACAAGATAGGATTAATTGTGTTCATAAGGCATAGTGATAAACATATTTTGTTCCTTCAGTTTTGCTGATGTGACTCTAACCTGGGGAGACAGTTGAAGTTGTTTGATGGAGTGATGCCCTTTTACTTTAGTATATTTCTTGTTTAAATGTTGATACCTCACATTAGTTTTGATAAACTTAGTCTGATTTCTCACATGATTAGTAAGTTTTTTTTAAGGAATCACTGTTGCCTTTAGAGTAGTCAGTCGTAATTTAATTTTTATTAGATTTCAAGTACTGGCTGAAGTGAGGTAAATTTTTGAATTCTGTGATTAGTTGTGTAATAACCAGGTACTTGGAACACTTTATGACAACATATATAGTTAGTTATAAATGATTTGTTTAACCAGACCTCTGAAGACAATATATATATATATATATATATATATATATATATATATATATATATATATATATATATATATACATATAAATATATTGATATATATAAGAGATTAAATTAAACCCAAGACCTCATAATCCAAAATGAAAAATGTGCTTAGGCGCAGGGAGACCAGGTGGAGACCAATGAAAGGGAAGTAAAGGATAAAAGTTGAATCGAGGAGAAGGGACAAGTGCAGGTACAAACATTGAGCAGCCACAATTTACTTAGGTCGTAGGCATCACCTGGCGGGCCTTAAGATGTGTATGTATGTATGTATATACAGTATATATACACATACATATATTTATGTATGTATAATTATTCTGGAGTCTGATGAAACTGTGTTTAAATTTTTCCTTAACCTTTTTTTGGGGCCATGATGAAACAGGAAGGAGACCCGGCATTAAAAGCCCATTTATCAACAACAGCACACTGAGAGACTTGAGAATGATAACGACATAATTATGGCCTTTTGATAGTCGTGGTATCCTTGCATCTTGAGAGGGAGAGCGTGAGTTCGCTCTTTATTCTCAAGATCCTGTGATGAGAAAATATCTCTGTGATGATTCTTTGTGGAAGAAATGTGAGGTCATTTGCTAGAGGTTTCCCACAAGAAATTACGGAAATATTTTTGGCTTAGACGACTGAGAAGTTTTCATTTTTACATTTTTACTAATTAGAGATGTTTCGAAATAATTTTGGATTGCCTTATTCCTCGCACTGCGTACGTATATGGGAATTATTGACTTTTTATACATATGAATGTTGTGATAACTTCTGGAGATATGAGTAAGACTAGTTAAACATTAAATATAGAACCCATTCGTATGTTTCATATATTTGCGAAATAACGTTCTTTCATTCTGTTGGCGATACACTAAACATAACTAACTTCCAGGTTTATAATTCAGTAAATTCCCAAGAAACGATCATCCCAAGTCTTCCCTACCAATCCGCTGTCATCAGTTTACGAGGAAACGCCAAAGAAAGAAACACAAGTGGAAAAGAAGTAAGATAAAACATTATCCGGAAAGACACAAAAAATACGACAGAATCATTTATACTTCAAACTTTTTCAGCTGAACTTCGCTCTCCATCGCCATCTGGGTTGTCGTTTTCATCTAAGAATAATTGTCCTTCAAGCTGAGCAAAAATGATTCCTATCTATTTTGTAGGCCTGTAAGACGATTTCTCATCTGAGAAAAATTAGAAATTGAATTTCAGGCTTCCTTTGATGCCCCGTCATTGCCTCAGTTTTTACTTTTTTTTTTTTTTTTTTGACATGTTACGCTTGATTATGTCATTGAGCAATCAAAATTCGAGAATTTGGTGATCCAGGCCTGATACCACCACTCATTCCCTCATCTACTTGATAAATTGACGGTGCAGGCCTGATCCTTTCCTTGCATTCAGAATACGAGAAAAATTGACATTGCTCCCCTGACTGTAATTTTGCCGGGGAATTTTGAAATTGTCTGACTCAGGCCATTAATGTTTCCCTGGTTCATTGCCTTCAGAATGGAGAGAAATATGTTTGGTGGCTTGGCCTGGTTGCCCCGTCATTTTCTCATTATTCTCAAATTGAGAATTTCTAGGGCTTTGTTTCAGGTTTCTTGTCTCAGAATACAAGAAATTGACTTTTCTCCAGGCAAATGCCTTTTATCATTGCCTCCTAATATTTTATAATTTTTCTTTAGGCCAGTGCCCTTCATTGCCTCAGAATACGAGAAATTGACTCTCAGGCTCTGATGCCCTCGTCTCTGCCTCAGAATACAAAAGTGACATAACAGATATGATGCCCCGTTTTTGCCTCAGAATAGATGTTACACAAGGCTATTTTGGAATTATATTGCCTCAGAACAAAAGAAATGTATGTAAATGCCAGTTGCCCTGTCATTCTTCAGAATACAATTTTTTTGATACAGGATTGTTTTCATTGAAAAGGACATCGATTTTAATTGACATGCAGGCATTTTCCTAGCTCTGCAACATGAGAAATTGACTCAGGCCTGATTTACAAGTATTACTAAGAATAAAGACTATACAACAGTGATGCCCCGTCATTTCCTTGATGAAATTACGTGCAGGCCTGTTTCATTGCCTCAGAATGCGAGAAATTTCTGAGGCCTGATGTGTCATTGCCTCAGATGCGACAAATATGACATGAAGGCCTGTTTTTCAAAATAATAATGCCTCAATACAAGAAATTGATCTAGATGTCTATTTGCCCTGTCATTGCCTCAGAATACAAGTTTAAATTGTAAATGCTCAGGCCAGTGCCCTGTCATTAATTTGTTTACGAAGTTGTTAGCATTACACAAAGGCCTGATGCCCCGTCACTGCCTCAGAATACGAGCTAGATTTATAGTTCAGGCCTGATGCCCAGTCATTGCCTCAGAATCGTTTAAAAAAAGTTGTGACATAAGCAGGCCTTCAACGTCATTGCCTCAGAATTAGTTGAAATTGACGTACAGGCCAGATGCCCTGAATATTGCCTCAGAAACAAAAGTTGACTTTAGGCCTGATAGACAAGAGGGTCATTGCCTCAGCATGCAGAAGACATTGCCAACATATTCTGCCATCAGTCATTGAACTTTTGAATACGATATATTGAAAAATGCATGCCTGATGGAAACCGTCATTGGTCATGAATTACGACAAATTGACATCAGGCTTTATATGGAAGAGTCATTGCCTCAGAAATCGTGCTTTTTAATGCAGTGATTTTATTAATCAGAATTATAATTACAGGCCTGTGACCATTTTAATTGCCTCAGAAATGAAAGTTTGTTCTCAGTGGCCTGTGTTTTCATGTTATTTCTCAGAAATGATATTTTGACTCAGGCCTATGCCCATTAAATTTCGCAGAATAGAGAAATTATAAGGCCTGATGCCCCGTCATTGCCTAATATGTAAAATTTTCTTTTCAGGCCTGATTCTTTTCCTTTCATTGCCTCAGACTTCTATGAAATTGAAATTGCAGGCCTGATGAAAAATTCTTGCTTCAGATTTTTAAAATGACGTGCAGGCCAGTGCCCTGTTTAATCAGGTGACGAGAAATTTGTGAACATTTTATCGTCTTACTGTCGTTTTACTTTTTAATTTTTTCTCTGATGTGTCATTTTCTTTTGAATACGAGAAATTGACAACAAGAAGGCCTGATTGTTTTCAGAAACGAGAAATTGACTAAGGCCTGTGCCCTTTCAATCAGACAGAGAAATTGACGTCCCAGGAGTCAGAAATTTCATTTTCTCAGAATACGACATGTTTGACTTGCAGGCCTGATGCCCCATCATGCCTCTCACGGTGAAGGGGTAAATTGAATGAAAGGTTGTAATTCGTCACTGATGGGAGTTAGGTAAAATTGACGTGGTAGGCCTGATGTTAGGTCACTGACTCAGAAAACGAGAAATTGACGTGCAGGCCTGATGTTGCAACCTTTTACGACCTCGGAATTCCTAATGCCTTGACGTGCCGAAAGCCTGATGCCCTGTCACTGCCTCAGAATACGAGAAATTGACGTGCAGGCCTGATGCCCTGTCATTGCCTCAGAATACGAGAAATTGACATGCAGGCCTGATGCCCCGTCATTGCCTCAGAATACGAGAAATTGACGTGCAGGCCTGTGCCCTGTCATTGCCTCAGAATACGAGAAATTGACGTGCAGGCCTGTGTCCTGTCATTTTCTCAGAATACGAGAAATTGACGTGCAGGCCTGTGCCCTGTCATTGCCTCAGAATACAAGAAACTGAAGCAGGCCTGATGCCCTATCATTGCCTCAGAATATAAGAAATTGACGTGTAGGCCTGATGCCCTGTCATTGCCTCGGGATATAAGAAGTTGACGTGCAGGCCTATGCCCTGTCATTGCCTCAGAATATAAGAAACTGACTTGTGGGCCTGTGCCCTGTCATTGCCTCATAATATAAGAAATTGACATGTAGGCCCAACATCTCAATGATATTAACATTCATTTCAATTAATGTGGTTTATGTGGGATCGCTTATTTAGGCCAACACCAGTTTAAAAGAAAATAAAAGCAAGATGCTCGTGTATTTAGGCTGCGCATGGTACAAAAAAAAAGATGCACAGACAAAATGATCCAAGATCTTCATGATGATATGTAACTTAATATGAATTTAATCGGAGATATTAATTGCATGCTTACAACGCCGGGAACTCATATCTGTGGTGTCATGATTCATGCACGAAACTCAACATGACCGAACGGAGTCAAATCCGTACTGGTAATCCTTTGGACTGTTAACCAGTGTGACGTCATTCCCCCTTCGAGAGCTAGCCAATCACTGGCGTGCAGTGGGCGGGGCTTAGCTGCAAAGATAGGTGGACTCTGTTATAGTTGACCCCTGGTGCATCTTCAGGACATCTAAAACTATAAAATTAAAAACAGTATTTTCCATCAGTAATGATTTTTTTTCAACAAGGGTAAAAATCTAAGAACTGACAATTTTATTTTCCTTTGTCCCTTGAAACCTAAGAATTCCCTTTGCACTTTAAAACTTTTTCTTGCTTTATTTTCCTCAATGTTTTGCTCTTCGTCTTGTTGTCAATCCGATCGCTAACGTGTCCTGAGACTCCTTTAAAACACGGTCTTCTTATCATTCTCCCCTCGAGGTCTATTGCATCAATCACTTTTCCCGCCCCGGTGCTGGATGTCTACTTTTTGCCGCCAATTGCTTTTGTATACTGTATGTTTAATGGCCCCTTCAGAGTAAGTGTAAAACTTCTTGACGTTCTATTATTTAGATATTAACGTCTAACAAAACAAAAGGTTACGCAAGTTTTTCGTTACCTTTCGTCATATCTATCTCCTCCAAACAACAGTTCCTCATTATTTCACCGTCAGTATACCCTTCCTACCATTCTTTCACCTTTTCTAAAGCTAGGCTCTTGACCTCTAAGTACAAATTTATATTATTTTCATTTGTTCAGGCACAAAAAGTTATTTTACAGTACTAATACAGGCTTTTCGGATGTAATATCTATGTAAATCAGGATGTATATGCATTATGATTATATGCATATGGAGCATATACAGTATATATATATATATATATATATATATATATATATATATATATATATATATATATATATATACATACATACTTATATAAACATATATATATGTATGTATGTATGTATATACACTATATATACATATATATACAAGTATATATATATATATATATATATATATATATATATATATATATATATATATATATTGTCAGGATTGTACAAGAACCTGGTTATTACACAACTAATCACAGATTTGATAAATTTAGTTGTCTTCAGCCAGATACCTGAACTCTCATAACAATAAGAGTTACGACTGAGTATTCCAAAGGTAACAGTAATCCCTTGTAAAAGTTCATTATTCACATGAAAATCAAACTAAGTTTCTCAAGACTAGTGTGATGGTGTCAACAATTTTGATCTTTATGCACACATAATTAATCCTTTTCACTGGTGGTCAATAAATGAAGCACTGTTTTTAAGAATTTTAATATAAAAATTTATTTTTATATTGGTTTTTTATAATTATGGTTTTATCTTTTTCACAATCTAAAAAATTTACCATTACTTGAAAACAACACATAAATTTAATTAATTCTTGAGTTAAATTTAATAATTTAACTCTTTGAATTAATTAAAATCTGTCAGTCAACCAGCAATCAAGAAGATTAAAGAGGAATTGTCAACAGGAGTGACTTTCCCATGCGGAGCTATGGGATCTTCTGGTATAAATAGGGCATTTTTCTGTAACATTTTCTCATTTTTTTGCTTTGAGGGGAGACAGTTCGGTCTCTGAAATGATAGCCTTTATTTTCCACATTTTCTTTTTTTATGGGCTCCTTTTTTTTTGTATTGATACATATAGTTTTGAACATTTATCTGTATATATATATATATATATATATATATATATATATATATTATATATATATATATATATATATATATATATTTTATATATATATATATATTATATATATATATCCTTTAGGTGGAGTGTAACTCAAAAGTTCAGGAAAAATTCAATGCTCATCTTTATTTAAGGAAATTCAAACATCATTTTTCTACATATCTACCATCTAACTCTATACACTTTTCAAGGGCTGTTTCCACCTCTGCAACCCTTCTTTGTAGAAATTTGGGGCCTTTCTATTTAAACCATGTTGAAACTGCATGTTTTGCAGCATCCGTTTATTCAAACCGGACTCCTCTTAAGTGTTCCTTGAGTTTTGGGAACATGGAAAAAAATCTGAAGGAGCAAGATCAGGACTATTGGAGGATGTTCGTAATAAGTTTTATATTAAATTTTTTAGGACTTTCTTGTTTTCCCTTGTTGTTGTTGCTGGAGCGTTATCATGATGGAACAAAATTCTATGTTCAGAACTTTCCTCGACATTTTTTTAGCCAATGCAGTCTTCAGTTTTTGCAAAACACCTTTGTAGTAGTTCCCGGTGATTGTTTTTGTCCTTCAAGGAAATCAATCAAAATCACACTCCTTTGAGTCCCAAAACACTGTTGCCATAACCTTCTGGGCAGATATGGGATTCGCCACATGAAAGATTGAACTTCACTGGTGCAGCTGAACCTCTTGGTAACCATTGCTTTGATTAATTTTACTTTCTGGGTTATATTGATGGATCCAAGTTTCATCTTCAGTAACAATTGCAACTGGTAAAAACTCTGATTCATTTGATTCAATCTTCGTTAAAACTGCAAGAGAAAGTTCAGCTCTTTGATGATTAGTTGGTCTTGTAAAGCAAGGCTTAGATAACCCAACGTGTTGAAAGTTTACTCAAACCAAGAATTTCATTTAAAATTGAAAATGCGGAACCATGGGAGATCCCAGTTTCATTAGCTATCATATCGATAGTAATACGACGATCTTCATCCACTAGATTCTGCACCAAAGCCACAATTCTTTCATTTTTGCAGTCGATGGTCTTCCCTCTTTTTAGGTTGTCTTTGAGGTCCTCTGACCATCCTTAAAGTTTATCAATCATAAACAACTGATTTAGATGGAGAAGAATCTCCATAAACTTGTTGCAAGCTTCAATAATTTTCCTGGTTTCCAATAAAAGCTTGGTCAGGAACTTGATGTTAGCTGTCATTCAAAATTTTTATTTTCCATGGGTTCAAGAAGTTACTTTTCTGAAACAGATGTTAACACCACAGCTAGCAAGAGGATGACTGAGGTAACAAGTCTATATGGATGACTACATCACAGATAATTCATTTACCAAGTATTTGGGTTGTTTCATTCCTGTGCAAATACATCATTCAACATGTTTTTTCCTGGAACTTTTGAGTTACCCTCGTATATATATATCTATTATAGCAAGATTATATATATATATATATATATATATATATTATATATATATATAATTATATATCGGACCTATTAAATATATATAATATTCTGCTTTAGGGACACAAAACATAGCACCATCTTGCGTAAGATAGTAAATAAATAAGTTCAATTTTAAGTCTGATGCTTAAAAGATTTCTGAGGTAGAAACGTTCAAAAAAGCAATACATATTACAAAAATATATATGGCTTGCACCTTATAAGATATTCCATATAATATGGGTGCGGATATGGTCCATTGAGGGGTACTTTAAGAGGGAGAACCAGTTATAATATAATGATTGATGGCTCCTATGAAAGAGGAAAAATGGATTTCCTACAGAAATCTTATTTCTAAAGTCCCCCGCCATCATTATAATGTCAGCAGGACCTCACGAGCTGGGCCACCTTTTAAGCGTGGAGCCTTGCGTCTTGGGACGGTTTTCATGACTGAATATCAAAGATGATAAAAAGTTAAATGTTTCGTAGGTAGCTGTCTGTTTCAACGTTAATTTCAGTTCATGTTGTTTTATGTCTTATTTGAATAGCTATACTTGCGGTATCGACAGGTCGTACTCTGCGTTAGAATTGAATTGAATATAGAATTTAGGCCAACTGCCAAGCACTGGGACCTATGAGGCCATTCAGTGCTACAACGGAAATTGACAGTAAAAAGTTTGAAAGGTGTAACAGGAGGAAACACGTCGGAGTTGCATTATGAATCAATATTATTGTTAGGAGAGGGTGGAAAGTAAGATGGAAGAAAGATCTTTTATGAAAGGAGGTAGCGTAAAAAGAAGGAAAGGGGTCTCAGCTAAGGGGCTTGTTAAATAAATGTCCCTTACAAACAAAGATAGAGAGAGAGAGTCACTTATAAATGAGGCCTAGCAACGAAAGCCCTTCCAAATTTCAAGTCCATTGACGCCGATCAGTGGTTGTTCAGCCAACGTTATTTCATTCGATTTTGATAAAGATTCGTCCTTTCGCATTTCGTTAAAGATGACTCCGTTCCTTCAGAGATTACAGTACACTCCAGAGTTGTTTTTAGATGTTATTTGAAGTTGTCATTACCAAAGGTGTAATTTTGTTTCTCTTTTTTTTTTGTGACCAAAGCTTTATTTTCTGGAAGTGCAAGGCTTGGACTTCAAGTAATCATTGTTTATGGGAAATTTAAGATGGCAAATTGGGTGTATTACATAATTTTTTTTGTCTTTCTTCAATTTTTAAACATTATAAAGCATCATAAGTTATTAGAAGTAACTTAGAAAAGTAGGCTTAAAAGCTGAAAAGTGCAAAAAGATTGATATCCACAAATATCCCTTTTTAGGAAAGTGTGGCTATTTAATGTTTTCCTTGCAGTGAACTAGTATATTTTACTATTTATCTCTTTCCATTCTTAGAAAGGATGAACCTTATTATTTCGTTCTCTCTGGAGTTGGATCTATAAAGGGAATAATCTGTTCATGTATTTTTAGATGAAGTTTTCTGATAAAAAATTTTACTCGCAAAACCTAGATTAATCATATTTAGGGGACAAGAGGGAAAAAATTTGGAGCTGAAAGTGTCTGAACTTTATAACAAACAAGATAAATCTCACACGAGGGTAAAATTGATTCTCTACCTTTAAAAAATTATGGTACAAGATAAACATAAAACAGTACAGCATCCATACGCTATTCTGTAGAGAAGGGCCGGATTTTTGCGAATACGGCATATTAGTCAGACGAACACAAACGGTCGGGCAAAGAGACAGGTTGACACAATACTTTCCTTTTGATGTGGAAGTTTGGACACCTGTTATATGAAAATATGACATACCGAGTAGTGTTTCATGTATGCTGTATCTTTTTGGCAAGGACTAGGAATTAGGGATACCTTTCGTAAAACTGCGAAGTAAGGAAACGTCTTCTAAAGGGTGGACATGTGTGAAAGAGCTTTATTAGTCAACATCCGATCTTTCTTAAAGCATTAAAAGAAGCTGAACAAAAATTTCATTATTCCTTCTCAGCCTTAAAAAAAACCTCCCGGTGTTTGTCACGTAGCGGAACTTTTTTTTTCTTTTCTTATAGTTAGGAAATTAACCTATGTGCAGTGATATACTGAAATTTTTAAATTTTATGTTTGCTTACCTGTTTACCTTATTAGGTTCGTGTTTTTCTCCGACCCCTTTTTTCATAATGTTTTGTTTATTTGTATAACTTAGCTGTTTCTTTCTTGTTTACACGAGTTTTTTTTTCCATATTGTCTTGTTTTTTACAAATGTTAAGCTCTATAACGCTTAAGATTTTGGCTTGAAGATATTCTCTTTATTCTTTTACTTTATGTTGTTTACGTCATACTATCTGTTTGAAATTAGCTACTCTATTAAACCTGAGAATAAAAGTTACGCTTTTTAAATCCTTATCTATTAATATTTGATCGTCTAGGGTGCATATTGAAGTCTTATTACATCATATCGATGGACAATTTTTAAGCAACTTTTTCCATGAATCCCATTTAAAAAATGAAAGTTTTTTAAACTGCAATATATAAAAAATTTTTCGGTAAAAGATGAGCCTTACTTTAACATTTAATAGCATTAATCTCACGAAAGCATGTCCTCGTTGAATGCTCAGTTGAAGAAATAACGACTGAAAGCCTTTGTGTGTCCGAAACTGAGATATCGTCTTTTAACAACTCCTGCCTTTCTTTTCGTCGATAACCTCTGTTTGCTTATAAAAGGATATCGCTGTGTATCAACGAAAGTCCGAATTCCTTGGAGCAACAAAAAATTGCTCCCCCATTTATTGAGAGAGAGAGAGAGAGAGAGAGAGAGTTGCTTGTTAATCTTCAGATCTGTAAGTTTTTTTTTTCTTTGATTCTCTCTCTCTCTCTCTCTCTCTCTCTCTCTCTCTCTCTCTCTCTCTCTCTCTCTCTCTCGGTCAAAACTCAGAACGTACATTGCAGCATCGAAAGAGATAGCGATCGTAAAAAAGTTTTGGCCTAAAGCGCACGTACAGAAGACAATAATTTACGTGGCACTGACACGTAGGAATATAGAGATCACACGAGAAACAGTATTGCAAAGAAAACATAAAACGGAGAAATGTTACAATAGAAATGTGAGACTACCTCAGGCCACTCACTGCATAATATTTTTTTTCCGGTCTATGAAGGTATACGAATCAATATACTTTTTAATTAAGTTAATACCAAAAAGATTCAATTTCTTATATTTTTCAAGGGATGTCGAAAATATCCTTGAAAGAGCCAAGATGAGTGAATAGCATTTCTTTGTCTTCCTTGCCTTCGCATAAGGTCCCATCTAAATCATTGCACCCGAAGGTTTCCGGCCTCCAGTAAAATGGACAGTTTCAAGGAAACTCGACTTTGTTCATTGCAGGGAGTAAGGTCGATTTTCTCCTACAAATCTCTTAAAATTTTCCACTTTTGGAATTATCCCTTCTTTCTGAGTAATGCGCCTCGATCAATTAATTTCTTGGTATTCATCGTTTTTTTGAAATCATTTCTTTTTGTCAGCTGTCAATTCTCTCTCTCTCTCTCTCTCTCTCTCTCTCTCTCTCTCTCTCTCTCTCTCTCTCTCTCTCTCTTTTCACCGAGACAATGTTTCATTCATTAGCATAACGCTCAGTTCTTGATTTTCCGAGACACGTCCCCTGCAATTGAATTCACTTAGACTCATTATCTTATTGTCTCTCCCTTTGATCCTTCTCATTTTTTAACATTTGCATATTGAACCCTGACAAATTAACTGAGTTCTGCAAGCTATAAGCCATTCTGGGAAGCAAAATTTTTATCTTTGCACTGTGTACCCGCATCCCCTTATGAGCAAGTCCTTCATATTTTCCTACTGTAATTTCCTATATGCTATTTCTTTTTTACTTTAATGAATATGCTCTTATTCCCTTCGAAATTTATATTTTCATGCTTCTTCGAATTCCTCTGCATCACGTTCCGATTCCTGTCATCGAGTTTCTTTTTTGATTTATTTTTATATTTTTCTAAATGCAGCCATACTCACACATTTATTCATTTTCTTTCTTATAATCTGATGTTTCTTATTCATACACTAATTGCTTAACTCTAATTATATATATATATATATATATATATATATATATATATATATATATATATATATATATATATATATATATATATATATATATATATATATATATATATATATATATATATATATATATATGTGTGTGTGTGTGTGTGTGTGTGTGTGTGTGTGTGTGTGTGTGTGTGTGTGTGTGTGTGGGGTGGGGCGTTGTACTTACACCCAAAATATACATCTCCACTCTCCACGCCAATGCTAAATAACGAACGTGAAAGAATGCTGTTAAATTCGACTTCATAAGATTAAAAAATTGTCAGGGCTAACAAGAGTTTTTTTTTTTATTATTATTCAACTCCTTGACTTTATATTACCTCCATATATAATAAAAAAAATTCATGTCAAGGAATATTCTAGTTGTGAAAAGTTTTAATTACATCGCCAACTTTGAAGGTGAACGTAATATCCCCAAAGGGTTTAATAAAGGTTATATGAATGAAGAATGACACGGCTATGTTAGGTTCTGATGGGAAAACGCCGTAAAAAGAAGCTTAGTGTAAAAAGAAAAAATCCTGCGAGTCTGGCAGTAAATTTCGCGTTTTACTACAACTAAAATAGAAATAGGATTTGGATTGGAAATAATTCATCAAAGAGGAGAGATTGTCCGTTTACGGAGGTAGTGAATAGATAATCCTTCCTTATAAACGGAAATCTTTGAACTTTAAAAAAATAAAACAAGCTTTTGATCTCATGCATGAATTCCAGAGGAAAGATTCCTAGAGTATTGCCCTTTTCTTTTCCTCTATTTCCTCTGTCCTATTAAATGTTTGAATGCCTAGGAGGAAAGTGAAAACCATTATTTTTAATTTTTTTTTTTAATTGCATCTCCGAGCCTGGATGCCGAGCTGTAACCTGCTTCCTGGGGATATCAGCACTGCTGTCCTATATTCTTACGATTCCAGCGCCTGCTGATTCCTGCTGTGGCCAACAGCATACTTTTTCTGAGCAAGGGTCGTTCGAGTTTTGTGCATTCAACCCTTTTCATGTTTCCTCTAGATTCTTCTGGGATTACTCCTAGGGCTCCTAGGATAACAGGAACCACTTCCCCTTCACGTTGACATTTTCTCGGTATCTGTGTTTTTCATAACTCTAGTGTCTTGTAGTATGACACCATCTATCAGATATACATTCTGAGAGACTTCATTAACAGGATTAGGTCTGATTTCGAGCGTGTATCACATGATCAGTCAGTCCTTAAAAATTACAGCCACACAGTACAGTGATATTTTCGTTTTACAACATTTTTTTGATATTTGACTGTATCCCTTGTCTGCATACAGCAGGCTATATGCCTTGCAGATCTCCCAGTGTAATGACCAGATGGCTGCGTCATTCTTTCTTTTCGTATTCCTTTCGTTCACTTGTGCATTTCGTTTGCTTTTAAGGCACGCAGGTCATATTGCTATTAAACCATGTACGAAAAACAGTTGATTGCTATTAGTTTCTATCTTGAATAAAACAGGATCCCTCGCATTTAATTATAACCACATAGAAAAAAATAGATGAAATGATAAATGTAATAAAAATATTTCATGTGTAAAATGCAAAGCATTTTAAATTTCATATTACCTTCTGGCTTCCCCTGACCACTCTTCCCAAAGCTAGGAAGAGGCAATAACTCTCTCTCAAGTTATATAAAACATACAAAATAGCGAAACGGCTTAGCCATATAGAATTTAGACACATTCAGTCGTCATTTCGTCTCAAGACGGTAAAACATTTCTCTCTCTCTCTCTCTCTCTCTCTCTCTCTCTCTCCACTTCCTGCACATACTACCAACCCTGCTATGCTCACGAATTTTTGTATATTCTTTCTGGAAACTTTCTGTCTTGGGAGGAATCTTGCTAAAATCTTTTGGGAATTTCGCTTTTGTCTCGGAAACCTGATAACGAGAGGTATTTCAGGTTCTCTCTGTACATCTGCTTACTGAGTGCCAGCAAAGCCGGTCACTGTCGTTGTTGGTCCTTCGAGCTGAGGAAACCTTTGGTCTTTATCATTTTTGGCGTGCATTTTTTATATCAGTTTTCATTAAACTTATACGATAATACTGATACCGGCATTATTTTCATTATTCTTATTAATATAGACAAAAAATCAACTAACATTCACGTTCCAGTTGATAATAGAGGAAAAAAACTCAACGTGAAATTTGTGTTTCTGATTCTTTTCATAGACATGAAACATCCAGATGAACAATTTTCAAAATACTCTTGTTACTTCCTGCGGTTATTTCCAGTGACCTTGTGACATATAAAATAAAAGAAAACAGAAACAAGGATTCTGAGTTTACTGTCCCTGTCATTCTTTACTGTTTTTAAAGAAATTTTAAACTTATACACGTGCAATGGTTCAAAATGAATATTACTAGAATCGGAAAGTCTTATGCTACTAATTCAAGTTTTCTCTTATATTATTTCAGAACTTACGTTGTGCTGAACAACGTTACTATTACGTTAATATTACCTATTATGATGGATAATCTTATCGTTATTTTCGGTAGTAATCAAATACTAATGTCACCTTGCCTGGCAATATGTCGCACTATCATGTTTGTCCTTCTACTTTCATTTTATTGCAGATTTTTATTATTCTTATAACGGTCAAAAGTATGTCGTTAACTCTACGGAATTCCTTTGGTCACAGTTCATCGTTTTTTCAAATTGCTTAACACGAATGTGTTCACACAAACGATCAAACCTACATTTGTATTAATTGCAGATATGCGTCATGAGTTCATCTGTTATACTCCATATATTTACATTTGCGGGGTGTTGATTTTCTGTGATATTTCGCAGTGGAGTTTGGCCTGGTGGTAATTGTTTAGAGCTATTGATGGGCAGTGTCTATTAAACTTTTCCGCAAAAAAATGTTTAATAACAGCGACCATCCAACTGGTGATTTGTTTTCTGTTATTGACTTTCGAATTCATTTCATATTTTTTTCACATGATCACAGTTATTATATGTTTAGTTTGATTATTTAAAGCGGTTTTGTGATTGCGAAATTGGTCTAAAAACTGGTTCACCGATTCACATAGCTTTAATTATTTACTGATTAATATTTGGCTTATTAATCTACTTCTTTGCAATAATTTTCAATCGAAATACTATTAATATTGTAATTACAATATACAGGTATTAGAAAACGGCGAGTAATGTCAGCCTTATGGAAAATAGTTCTTTTATTACAGTAGCTCAAAGAGAAGTTGTTGTAAGAAAAA
Organism: Macrobrachium rosenbergii; assembly: GCF_040412425.1. NCBI lineage: Eukaryota > Metazoa > Arthropoda > Malacostraca > Decapoda > Palaemonidae > Macrobrachium > Macrobrachium rosenbergii. The sequence goes on from NC_089748.1 coordinate 29,650,613, forward strand.
ATTGCTAAATTGTTTAAGAATCTAAAATAGTCCAATGAAGCACGCAAACTTTCGTAAGTAGGAAAGTGACCGTATGCCACTTGAAGGAACTTGTCAGGTCATTTTCACTTTGATGAGAGCTAGTTAACAGTATGCATTATTTTTTATAAACTGGGAAATCATCACTGTGTGAAAACTGCCGAACTCATATAACTGTCTAGTAGTAACCAGGCCATTAGTGTAAATTCCTCTGTTCTTGTAGATATGGGCAGATGAATTATTTCTTTAAGACGAGTCAAACGTCGTAGCAGAAAAAGGTGAATAACTGAGGCGCCTAGGAGTAACTTCCCATGGTGGTGTTAACTTTAATTATACGCAATCAATCTTAAATGGAAGAAAAACTTATATTGTTACGGCTGTTTTTGCCTAAAACAAAATAAGAATAAAAAATTACTTAATGCCTTATCACTGTACCTCGGCATGAGTCTCAGCCCCTAAACTATAGGCACTGGAGCTCAAATACGAGTTAAAAGTTAAAATTCGCTTTACCTGAAACCGATTTCCATCTCCACTTGTCAGTAATCACTGGCCCTTCCAGACTTCATCTACTGTATATGTGAAAACTTTAAGGACATTGGTTCTTTGATTAAAGACAACCAAGGCATATGGTTCAGCCCAAATTCCACTATGATTCGGGATTTTGATTTTGTGACTGGGCAACGTCCTCTTTTGTGTTGTTATCTGCATGTTTCTTATTTCTTATGCCCTTTATTCCTCTTAGAAACGACCTTTTTCATTATTATGTAAATAGTTTTCACTGCAGCTACCGTACCATCGTATCACATATTTCAAAACTGAATAGAATAATCTTTAATTCAAAACTTTGAAAATAACTTTCTTCCTTCAGGCTACAAGTATCGTTTCTGCAAGAACTTTTATGCAATTTATTCTCGCCTTTCCTTAGATAACCTGCAACCATGAACATTTTAACTATTTCCTTTACTGTATATCCTTTCAATATTCACTTCAACCTACTTAACACTGTTTAGTCATCTAGAGCATGACACATAAAACTCCTCAATGGTGTTTGAGGTAAATGAATGGCATCCCGAGAACGTTTGTGTTTTCTTCGAAAAGTTCAGCTGATGTATACTTTTGTGTCTTTTACAAAGAAAATTATATTACCCTCGAAAAATATGGGAACAACGAAATGTCCCGAAATAACAGAACTCACAATCCTTTTCACGTCAGATCCGAAATGAGTCATGCGTACTAAGTGGAGCATAAAGATGTATTTTATGACCGAAACCGCTAGTCTCTCCGCGGCCTTGACGGCCAATAACGCCGAATTTCCTCGGCAATAGCGGATACAAAATCAACCCCCCGTTGCTGCTTATGGCGCTGCCGCTCTCCGAAAGGCCATACACGGACGGCCACCAGTGAGAAATTCAGAATTGGGCGTTTTCCTCTAGAATATTTACTAGGGCTTTTGGATTAGCTAATAAATAATCACTTGACATGATTCTCTCTCTCTCTCTCTCTCTCTCTCTCTCTCTCTCTCTCTCTCTCTCTCTCTCTCTCTCTCTCATTAGGAAAGGAAGGGAGTTGTGTTCTGAAAGTTTTACGAATCGCCATCATATTAATCAATATGTTTTCTCATACTGACATTATTGCAATGACACGCAAATATCTATCTTATAAGGAAACGCTGCAGACCGTGAAACAAGGTGAAAGGTGCCGTATATGTCAGGGGGCTGACGTCCCTGCTCATGAGGTTTTTGCTGGTGGGTAAGAGGCTGTCAGTTAGGAAATGATTTCACTCAGCGACCTCAAAAACAATTCAGCATTCAAGAAAATATGATTACTTGAGATAGGGCCCCTAGGAAAAGGATTCCCTCTCTCTCTCTCTCATTAGTTATCTACTTCTATTAACATGCGAAAATTGCATTTACCCTCTAAATAAAGTTTGACTACTAGCACCCTAATATTTGAAAAATGTTAAAAAAATATGCAAACGCAACTCTTATGCCAACCATATGTGAAGCATCCCAGTGGTTTAGCTATTCCACAGTACACCTCCAGTCACCCAGGACACTTGCCCCCTTATGTGATTTTGTTGACCATCGTATCTTGTTATAAAAAAATTTCGGATTTCCTTTTTAGTTGATGATTTCCAACTTTTCACTAACCTCTATAGTTATTTACCTCTATCACTTACATTGAAGGGCTCTTCAAATTATCCCCTTCATAAATAAGCAATAAGAAACTCTTCAAACATCGTGTTAGTTTGCATCATTTATTCTAAGATCCACACTCCATCACTCTTCTAGACCATTTTTTCTTTGCCATTCAGCCATTAACTTTTCTTTTTCATGCCTACATTATCATTATGTATGTATATGTATATATATATATATATATATATATATATATATATATATATATATATATATATATATATATATATATATATATATATATATTTCAGACTGAAGTTTATGAAATGTTATTTTCCCCTTTGCCACAATGAAATTGCATTCAGAATTGGCTCAGTACTCTGTATAGCGACGTGCCTACTCTTCCAACAAGCAACATTCAGAATTGTCTCTAGTATCCTTTGTTTGAGGAGAACTCGCTTTTTGTTATCTCTAATCTGTGATAAACGCAAATTCAGCACAATATTTTATTCAGCATTTTCTCCATTCTGAAATATTTTTATGAATGCACTCTTGAAACCAAGTACTGTTATTTTCAACTGTCAGGTCCTATTAAAATATATCCCACCCTTATTTAGCAAACCATCTAAGCGCCATAGGGCCACAAACAAAAGCATGAAACATATTTAAAGGATTTTTTTTTTTTAAAAATTAGTTAATCTCATATTATATCTGGTTTGTCGCGGATAATTAACTGAGATATGAACTATTTTCTCATGCAGAAAGCTGAATAAATCCAGCATTTTTAGTTTTCTGTAAGTGAAAGCTATTGTGACGGCTTTGTTCGTCCGCAGCTTTTCTGTCCGCACTTTTTCTGTCCGGCCTCAGATCTTAAAAGCTACTGAGGCTAGAGGGCTGCAAATTGGTATGTTGATCATCCACCTTCCAATCATCAAACATATCAAATTGCAACCCTAAAGCCTAAGTGGTTTTTATTTTATATAAGATTAAAGATAGCCATTATCATACTTCTGGCACCGCCATAGATACTAACAACACAGGCCACCACCGGACCATGGCCTAGTTTCATGGCCCGCGGCTAAGAAGTCGGTTCCCTTTGTAAGTGGCCTCTTCAGCCACATAGTCAAAACGGTTAATGTAAGATATATACGATATTAAACTAGAGATGTGCCGAAATACTCGGAATAACAAATGTTTATTGCAAGTAGAACTAAGTGGCTTGTCAGTAAATTTTTTCGATCTAAAAATGCGGGTTTCCTTTAAAATATATAATATATCTTCTGCATATTTATAACATCAAAACAAAATATTTTACTACCATTTTGCCCATCCTTAGAGTTTGGTGGTTTCTTCAGCGATAATTAATTTAGTGAAGATCCAATTACAAACCCGAAATCTGAGTAGAAGAGGCAAAACACGCTCAGCATAAATTATCGAAACGACGCGGACTAATTGAGCTAAATAATATCAACCTCCAAGTATTTTATAAATACCTTTATAAGAATATGACTGAATGGTCTGATAAATGTTCATCTAAATTATTAAATGAATATAGATATTGTTACGCAAACGCAGAACTACGACTTTGTTAAGTAAGCAAGGAATAATGTGAGTACAGATACATCCCAGAATAATCGTCTTTATGGTCCAACCTTCCAAAACAGTTCCAGGGATAATATGTTTTCATGCACTGAAAAAAGCAATATCAAAATTGGCTACTAATTCAGTCATAATAATCATTCGAAGAATGCAGTATGCTCATATTTAAATACATAGATAGCTAGTAACATTTCATTCTAGGCATCTAAAAAAAGATAACAAACGGATCATTTATTTTGAGCCACATAAAGATTATCTAACATAAAGTCATGTGAAGTATTCCTTGAAATGGTCCTTTAAAGTGTTTTTAGTAATCTCGTCCGACTACATTTAGCAAAAAAAACTACAGCGGCCAAAACCCAAGCTTCGCGTTTCATGGAATTTTTCGACGTGCATTTCTTCGAAGCAAATTCCGAGAGCTTGCTTTCCTCCTCCAAGATTCCGTTCAAACCATTCCGAGGGACTCTTTTGCCATTTCCTCTCTTCTTAGTTCTTCAGATCTCATGGCTTTGATATTACCACTTACCGGTGGAGAGAGAGAGAGAGAGAGAGAGAGAGAGAGAGAGAGAGAGATTAGATTTTAAAAACTTTATATTTTACCTGCCTGACTCGCGTAAAACTGAAGATTTTAAGAATTAGTCTTTTCATGCCTTACTCCTACATCTCGTCGTTGTTAAGAAGAGATCTCCTACTATAATAATGAGAAGAAACTAATAACTAAGGTGTTCGAAGGGATATTATGCTGTGCTCTCGATTCCAACCTCTAGATTCAGTGCTTTTGTAAGAATGTGCTAATGACCGTTAGTGTATAGGTGATGGCAAGTTTGTCCAAGTTCCATATATTTAAGTAAAACGTTTCAGCCACATAAAAGAGAAAAAGTACAGTCATCAGATGCCCTTAACTGTGAACATAGTAATGAGGAAGAATAAGCATGTTACGCAGAGATGGTAGAATATAAAATTCTAACATCCGTAAGAACATAGAAACTTGCAGAATTTGAGTAGAAGCAGTATTTTAGTTACACTAGATAAAGACGGTGAAAAGACTCAGAAATTCAGAAATGGGTACGCTCGTAGTTAGCAAGAAAAAAAATTATTCCAAAGTGGTTTAAGAGCGCATTTGGTTGAGTGACGCTTCTCTCCATAAGAAAGAGAGGTAGAGAAATAACAATCAGAGAAGTGACCTTGGTCCAAACGGTCTCTCCATTCCTTAAGTGCGAAGTTCATATCAGATTTCTGTGCAGATCTAACCTTCAGAATATTTAGTCGTATCGGAGCTGCACGAGGATAATATTGTAGCCGTCTTTCATTTGATCATGAAAAGCTTTGGCCTTACTTAGGTATAACCCAAGTGCTATATATTAATTTTGTAATTGCTATGTTTTTCATTAAAACAAAACATCTATTTTTCTTCATTTTACTTATTTCAAGTTTTGGCGTGAGGTTATAAATTAAAAACTGAATGTTGCTTCGGTATTACTTAATACATATATATATTTCTGAATCCAATGACAATTCACAAGCAGGCTGCATAATTTAGCAAAAGTTTATGGTACCTGATTTTTGGTTGATATCTCATGGCAAAAATTCTCCAGAAAAGGATAGACTTTGTAATAGTTGCCATAAGTTAAGATGGTGTAAGTGTAGCATTCCCAATGAGAGAACATTTTAAAAGAGTATTAGCTGAATTTAATTACTATGATGATTAATTGATGCAATAATAATCATTCGGAACAATTCAGCTATAACTGGTATGTCAGATATTTAACTGTATTACTTTGGTGCTGTGTCCATACATACGCTTAGAATCTGAAGCATAAACTCTCTTTGTCTATTGATTAGCGTTAGAAAATAGATTTCCCTAGTTACAGAGTGCGTAAGGAAGGTTGTAAATTATCTTTTATCAACAATATTTTCACAAATACATCCTTATACAAATTAGAATTTACAATGGAGATTGTTAACAATAAGAGATTCTGTCTGCTGTAATACTTTATTCATTAAAACTTCGGAAAAAACGTAATTCTATTTAGCAATCATTGCGTTATATATTTTATCCTAAAACATGGCCACACCAATCAGATCTCGATTTCTTAGAGTTCCTTATAATTTCTGAAATACCCATTTGAGATTTGGAAACCTTAGATTCCAAATCGTATACAAACGATGCTGAAAATTGAAAGAAATGTATTCTAGTCAATATGAGATAACTGGTTCAAGGATATCCTGAGGTACAGGCATGAAGTGCTAACTTCTTATTTCCCACACTACCTCGGAGTCTCCTAAAAACGATCATTATTTTTTTCACGGAATACAATAGATAATTTCTGGGAGAAAAAGACTTCCAGCAGTATATCAAATAAGAAACAGATGGCGCGAAGAAGGCCAAGCCAAAAGTAATCCAATAAAACGCCATAATCATTCAGCCGACGAGGATGGAGATAAATCTTGGCTATAATCAATGTATGAAAGATAAATTTCCGGAAAGACACAGCATCGGCTTAGCCGCGGAGGAGAAATAATTTCTTTTGCCATTTCATAAATTTATTTCCTTCATATATTAGCTCGCATCGAAGACTGGCTCTTGTGAGTCATCCGGGTTGGGAATGCAATCGCGTTTCTTTTCTTGGGATAAAACAGGGCGAAGCTGTTCTCTCCCGCCTCCATCTTTCACATAACGCCGAAACTATCATTTTTAACCTTCAAGTGGAAAGTGGGTATGAGACATACTTTCATTTTCACCAAATGTTCAATTTTCTTCGCTTAATTTTATGAACCAGCAAAATGTTCACCTGTGCTCTTAAAAATGCCGGCAGTGTTGAAATAATTTGCAAATGCATCATACTCAGCTATTCAAAGTACATTATGTACACTCATTGTCTTATGAGTATCAGTAATTATAGCCAGAATATTAGGTAAAGGTAAAATGAACATTTATCTGAATCTCATGCTATTATCTGAAAACAATAATCGAATTAGCAAATAAAAGGAGTTTTGAAAATGCACATATAATGTAGTGAAACAGTAAAAATCACTGTATTATCTTTCGTGTATAATGGCTGACAAAAATAACAATAAAGTATGTCAGTGCAACGGTAATTTATCGAAGGTTTGCATGGCGCTAAAAAAATAAATATCTATTCCTTTTCGTTGGGCGAAGATCTTTTACTGCAAATCCCATACACTTTATTTCGCTAAATTGAGCTCGTACATGTGTGATCTCTGATTTTCATTATTTCTCTGTGTTGAACACACTTCAAAACAAATTCTATTCACCTTTGAAATTATTCTAATACGAAAATTATTTGAAACAGCGGGTTTATCGAAGAAATATTTCGATAAAAGGTTTTAATTAAGAAATTCAAAAAAACGAACTTTTTAGTATTTGCTTAATAGTTCATTCTTATCGGAACTATCTAAAAGATTATTTTCAGATGACTGAAAAGACCACTTAGGCATAGAAGGTTTTTAGTTTTATTATTATTATTTTTCTCATTATTATTATTATTATTATTCGGTTTTATACAAGATTATTTTATATCATTATATTATTATTTTTTAATATATATTATATATATTTTTTTTTTTTTTTTTTTAATCTTACTAACTGATTGGTTCATTCTTATCGGAACTAGCTACCTCACATCTTCAGACTGACTCTTGCAAACTGATCAGATAAGATATCCTAACGACAGAATGAGGCCTAGTTGATTTATTTCGGGTTTACTCATTAATCATTTATTTTAATTATTTTTTTTTGCGCTCGCTTATGGTCAGGACCCCAAGTGAAGACCGGGTTCGATATTATTCGCATAAAAGACGCTGAATTTTCACTGAGATTTCAGATTGGCCTGCCACTTTGTTTACTTGATTTTTAAATTTCTTGAACATTCATTAATCAGGCCTCATCCTCTTTGGTTACCGATTCGCTTTGGTTGATTCTTCACGTACAAGGTCATAGAGCTTTCTTTTGGGACCTTGCAAGTGAGACTATTCTTTATTTTAATTTAAATGATTCATTATTATTTTTTATTATTATTATTCCTTATTATTAGTATTATTATTATTATTATTTGTTTCTTAGATGAAATTTCTTGATTTCTGTCTCAGGGCCATTCCTGAAATCCTTTCTCATTTAATTTCTGTTTTTCAGCCACCCATCTTTAGTTATCAATTTGCATTTATGATTCTTGATACAGAGCCAGTGATTTTTGCCTTTTTGGGCGCGAACTAGCGACTATTCTTTATAGTTAATTTCTGATGATTGCTGTAATATCAGCTTTGACATTAAATCCGATTAGTTTGATTACTGTCTCAAGTTCTTTTCTTTTCTATTGATCATACTTGTTAAATCAGGTAGCCTTCGTCTCTCTGACAATATACGAAATCAAGATGGAAGGCCCTTTTACCAGTAATTATTGCTTTCGTTGAGGAGGTTATGCCTTCCATTTAGCTTGTGTGTTATTTTGCTTGTCGTTCTTTTTAAAAGATTGCTAGAAAATAACGGACTGATTTTCAGGAAAAGATTTACGTGAAATTTAACTTGAAATAATGACGCTCGGTGGTATGTCACTAATTCTATTCATGAATATTCTATTCATGGTCGAGATTCTTTAAAATGAATGTGTACTGTCGCATATTTGCCTTTAGGGATGAAGTATGTTTCTACCAAATTCATGTACTCAAAATAACATATCCATGTTTTAAACAAAATGACAGAGGAAAGCAGTAAGCTTGAATTGTGGTTAGCAGAACATTCGTATCTCGTAGATGTGATCCAATATTTTTTTGTATCACAAATGACTCTGTTGTTCATTTGCGATTTGAAAATTCTGAGAACGGGATGGAAGTGTTGTAAATACGTATTATATCAGCAGTTATACGTGAAAGTATAAACTGGAATTTTTAAAAATTTGTTACTAACTATTGTATGTGTGTATGTATGTATGTATGTATGTATGTATGCAGGGTTCTGCCGCCTTCAAAGCCTTTCACATGCAAATTCAGTTTGAGAACAGCCGCGACTTCAATTCTACGAATTAATTATTGAGAGAATGTCCAGCATATCGTTTTGGAATGCATATTGGAAATATAACATATACTTTTCCTCTCTCTTGCCATCAAAGGGACGGAGAAAATAAGTAATGCAAAACAAAAAATAGTATAAAAGGCAGTGAAATGATTAGATCAGGATTTTTAATATGCTCGTGTTATTTCTAAATAAGCAATCACATAAACTGTTTTGTTAAATATGCAACGTTTAACTCATGCCAAAATGTATAAATTTATATTTAGGAAAAAAAAAACTTGGGTTCTTATTTTTCTGAGTGATATAATCATAGTATGGTTTCTATCCTAGTGACAAAGCCAATTACAAGGGTGCATGTCGAACCTTACTTTCTCTAATCTAACTTATCCTATTGACATTAGGGAAGGGAGGTTGAAAAGCCCGGGACAAACAGAAATGAGGATTTTGGGGTCGATTTCAAGGATCTCAATGCGTGAGCGGCTGGAAAATGAAGACTGAGAAGTGGTGGGGTGGTAAAAATTACTCATATGATAAAGCAGTCGAGATCGAGATGGTATGGGCATGTAGTAAGGATGGGTGAGGAGGGCTCGGGTGAAACCTGTTAGGGTTGAAATGGTAAGAGAGAGACAAAGGATTAGAAGTAGTGATAAAGTGAAGGAGGATTTGGAGAAGAAGGGTTTAGTGGAGGGGATGCTTTCGATGGGAATGGTTGGAGAAGACGCTTCATGACAACCGAGCCCATAGTAAAGGTTAGAGGTAGGCACAAAGAAGATCTATCTTAGTTACATGGTCTTAATGACATCGTTTTTATGACATATGGTGAGGTGCGTTTTAAGCTCCAGTGAGTCGTCCTGTTTGCCTATGTGACATGTGGTTGTTAGTTGTCAGATGGTGGAACACAAACCTGATAATAATAATAATAATAATAATAATAATAATAGTAATAATAATAATGTCAACTACGTGCAATATGTTAGTCGTTGGAAACCAAAATTATGGATCCAGTTGATATTGCAAGTGAAGATCTAACTCTACACTTCCATCGCGTTTGCAACGATACATAATCAGGCTAAACCCGAGTTTAGGCTCCATGTTAAGACTAAAGTCAAGATGAAGACGATAAGATAACAGACTGTTCAGAGACATAGTCTAGTGCCAAGGCGATCAACTATTACTAGAAAGCAGTCAAGTATAAGGAACTTGCAAATGCAAGTCTCCGACAGAGATAACTGGTCGTAATTTCCAGAACGCAGTTTAAATATCCGTTAAATAATGTTCATTTTTTTTTCTAAACACATTTGATAATTACAGAAATATGATATATAGGCACAGGCATCATCTGTCAGTGAGAAAAAGCGAGAGCGAAAAAAAAGTCACAGGAAGAGATAATGGAAAAAATCAGAGGGTTGGTGGGAATTGCCAGGTCACAAAAGCTGCATCAATTGCAAAAATTTCAATTTAGTCTTTGAGATGCAGGGGATGTAATGGCTTCAGACAATACATCCACGAGCATGTAACTGTAAAAGACTGCATTTGGTTACAGACGAGCGCACATACACATATATTTTTAATTATTTTGGTATAAAGCCGTTTCTCTTAACAGGCAGTTACAATTCAACTTAATCTGCTGAATAGCAGTATACTCTCAGTGCAGAAAACTTCCACAACAGTAGTGAAATACTAAATTATATGTCGTGTAAAAATTAACCGAGGCTTAATCATACAGATACCTCCTGAGAAAATAATTAACATTGTAAATTGCCGTAAAAAGCATGAAACAAATCTGCAGATTAATCTTGAGCACGTTCTTTCACCATCAGGGATAGGGCAATAATTCAGGAAAATTTACGAAAGACGTTCACATATTTTGTCTTCAGAGTACTTACGCAGTGTTGCATTGTGTTAAGCGAGAAATAATATCCTATGCGAGATGTAGAATGAAGAAGTGAAATGGTGGATTTCGGATTGCCTTGTAATACAGTAACATGAACACATGGAGCCTTTTTTTTTAAGTACACAAAAGCATAAACAATAAAATTATAAACAAGGGGTAAAATTATTTCAATTACACACAAACATATATATATATATATATATATATATATATATATATATATATATATATATATGTATATATATATATGTGTATATATAATATATATATATATATATATATATATATATATATATATATATATATATATATATATATATATATATATATATATATATATATATATATATGTATATATATACACGAGATTCGTTTCAAAAAATCACATAGCTTAGGAAAATCAGCACAGCAGAGAGCACAATAAATGTGAAAGCTTCATTAATTTCCTTTACACAATGCAGCAGAACGCCAAACTTTTTGGAATTATCGACCTTTTCTACGAAAGCAAGTATCATGAGCATTTCTGTAAAAACTAGAATTTTAGCTTCCATTAAAGGAGAACTTAGCTCATTTTTGTTACACTGTAACTTCTCAGTTCACGTTGAGCACAACTTTAGTAAAATACTCTAGGAAAGTACGAACTTATAAATTATAATAAGAAGATATAAATGACAGTAAAAACAATTGAACTTGACTGTGGCTATAGTAATATCAGTAAAAGGACAGAGAAAATAAAGAAAGTATGAGTGGTAACAGGATAAAACTGTCAGTTATGTAATAATCAGAAGAACGATTCCATCTTCAGATACTTAATTACACCTAGAAGAGTATTCACACAGCAAATAAAATCTTAAACTCATTATAATATTAAGAGGCACGAATAGGAAATGAAGCACCTTGAAACGAAGTTCCTAGAAATCTTTCAGTGTGGGAGAAAAAGATGTCATAAGAACACAAAATGCAACTGACTGAATGGCCTCCAAGACAAGCCACATGAAAGCTCTTTGTATTTTCAAGCGGCCTGTCTTCAGACTCGGCCAGTGTCGCGGACCTATGCATTTTCTTTTCAGCAGAAATAACACTATTTTTTATATTTTTATTTTTATTTATTTATTATTGTTTTTTCATTTATTTATATCTTTATTTATTCATTTTTATTGATTAACTTTTATTTATTTCCTTGGCATTTCTACTCGGCTCTTTAAATTTCAGAAAGTTCAGACTTGAGTCACATATTGAATAACGAGGTCACCAAATGGTGTTAACTTAATAGATCCCAGCAAGGGCGTATAGGACAGTGTTGCTAGCACAGTTCTCCTCTCTGCCTTAGTTGCTAACGCCAGTTCTCTTAAAGTTAACCAGAACCAGTTTCCTAATACACCTCTTATGTCAACACGAGAGTATACTCAAATTTTTAAACGAACAATATTTATTCTTAGTATGACAGATCTCTAGCACCTTGGGTAAAATCAATAACCAATGATATATATATATATATATATATATATATATATATATATATATATATATATATATATATACTGTATATATACTGTATATATATAATTATATATATACATATCTATACACACATACACACACACACACACACACACACATATATATATATATATATATATATATATATATATAACACATATATGTATATGTATATACATATACATGTATATATATACATATATCTGTGTGAAGCCTTGGACCGTATCCTAAAGCAAAGAAGCCCCTTGAGGGCAAAGCTAACCACAAATATTAAATCAAGTCAGTCTACATACCGTGGCCTGCTGTCATCTTGGTAATAAGCAGTGTTTCCTATTGTTCCTAGGCATTACCAAAAGAACAGTTGCTGAAGGAATGTGGACCCACTGGGTGGAGGAAATGCCACCTAAATGGCAGCTGAAATTCCTCTCATTAGACCAATGGCAGTTACCTTTTCACTACTGTAGAAAACCAAAAAAGTAATATAATTTTCAATGACCGTAGTGTGAAAACTGTCAATTGTCCTGGAAATGTCGATTGCAGCCCCATGACGTGTATCTGTTTTCAAGTTTTTTTTTTCTTTTAATGTAAGGTGATTCATACATTTTAGGATTTTGCATGTGCAAGGTCGGGGGGTGCAGAAGAAAGTGAAAAGGAAGGTTGATCATTCAACCGTGATTAATACAAGTTGGAAGAGGAAATCTGAACGGGAATAGGAAGGGTACAGGGACTGAGTCTGAGGTAGCTGGAAGTTGTGGGTCTAGGAAATGTGCATCACCCGTGGTATTGATGAGACTCACGCGATGGGCGAAACAGTACGAATGCATAGGTTTGATAATTCTATAGGAAAGACAGAATGACCGTAGGAAAAATGAAAAGTAGCAAGAGTGAGTACATTTGGGCCAGGACTGGAAACGAATGAGAGTGAGAGCCTTTTAGTCTGAATCTGTGCCTTGCGGAGTTGGAGAACTTTCAAGATTGGGTAGGCTAGGTGATTTAAATTTTAAGTCATACAAATGTATGTAAAATTTCGCATGCATGTTGATTTAATATTACTAAATTTGTAGCATGTGACTGTTAGTGACAAAGCTTCTATAAATAGCCACATGCCACAAACTGGGCATTCAGTTATAGGGAAAAATTTGTTGATTTCAGAATCTAAATATTTGACCTGAACTCGACTGGGATATGAGCAACTGGGTCGAAATCAACTCAGAACTTTCTTGATAACCAGATGGATAAGTCCCTAAAACCTCTGTATCAAGACCAAAAGGCAAAGTTTCGAATTCATGCAAGGCCGAATTCATTTACTATGTATAATTCAATTTGGGTGTTAGTTATCCCCAGTGTAAACTAAATTCGATATTTGACATAACCAGATGTTATTTAGTCCTCGTACGAACATTACCACAGTCACAGACTTGAACCCCATTTCTTTGCAAGAATAACGTAATCTGTATTTACAAATAAATTCAGCAGTGAAAGAAAAGTATTGAAGATTTAAGCTTTCTTCTCTTTTTCTTCATCCTTCCCTCTCAGTCCATCGCTTAAACCAAAAATAATTTAACTGAATACTATATTCCATAAGATATGCTCAGACCAAAGTATTGTTAAAAATTTCAGCGAGTTGTTTACTTTTCCGGCAGTGGATTATTCCCTTGTCGACGTCAGTTACACTTAGGCTTCTGGAAGCTTCAATCCGACGCCCTCTTTCTCATAGCAAGATTTCTCACTGCTTCGCTGATGTAGCGATAATCCAAATCCCTGTGGACAAAAGTATTTTCCTTCTGGACCTAAAAGGAAACGCTTTCCCGGTCGGTGTATTCTTTTCGGAATGTGAACTTCAAAGTGAACGAAAGAAGTATAACATACTGTTTCAGTTCTGGAATCACATAAGAATAACTATACATAAGTGTCTACTACTCTTTGTATAACGAGTCATTTATTAGTAACTGAATACATAATTATATACATATTATAAGAGAGATTGACACAGGAAAATGACAGCGCTTTCATATGTTGTTTGATTATCCGGGATCACGCGGTCATAAACTAATACCATATACTTATCCATAAAAGATACGGAATCTCACCCATTCAAAATCCAGAAACATGTATAAAACTGCATACTAATTTTGTCAGCTGTATCTCTTATGGTTAAGTATATGGTTTTAGTTTGTGACAGCGTGATCCCGGATTATCCTGGATTATCTTTTGTTTATCACCTTTGACAATTAACCATCTGGTATTCTTGTTCTTTTTGTTTACCATATAACCTTCTTTTCAACGGTGTCTCATTTGTACCCCGACGATGCGTGAATAAACAACACGTGAAAGTGCTTGGTACTGAACTTCTGCCTCTCATTTTCCTGTGGTATTCGCTTATATGCTGAAGTCACGTGCATCTACTGTGATTTTTCAAACATACATATGTATATGTGTATGTATATATATATATATATATATATATATATATATATATATATATATATATATATATATATATATATATATATATATATATATATATATATATATATATATATATATATATATATATATATATATATATATATATATATGGCTTGGTTGGTAGAGTGGCAACCACAGACTTCATAGAAGCCTGTGGCGAGGGTTCAATCCCGCAGCCGACCAGTCAGAGAAGCGGAAACTTTGCTATCCGTGTAGACATCCCGGGATTACGTATGTAATCAACGGATAGATTTGCTGAAAGCAAATGGATGTTACAGACTAATACACACATAAACAAAGCCACTCCAACATCTTCTAAAAAACATAACAAACACCTCACACGTCTCGAACTGTCGGACTACCCGCCCAGTTCTCCTCGTGCTGCTGGGAGAAAGGGAGCGGGAGTTTCGGTAATACATGTACACATTCGTTACCGGGGTCTAAGCGATGTCAGGCAGGGCAGCCGGTCGAGGTTACGGCCTACCCCACCGCCAAATCAAAGTCCTTCAAAGAAGGCACCGTGCTTACCCCATAAAAAATGGGTATAAAAGCACGTTAAAACGAAGAAGAAGATAGATATATATATATAAATTGATATTAAAATAATATATATATATATATATATATATAATAAAGAGTAACAAAAACGTCCTTTAATATCGAATTTGCTCTAAAAAATAATATATTTTCATAAATTTACTGAAGGGACCAATTTTTTAGTTGATAATTCCAAAAACCACAAGCCCCATAAAACAAACCAGCGACGGACGAGGACTCAGGACTACAGGGCACCTCATGGGGTAACACTGTCGGCCACTATATATATATATATATATATATATTATATATATATATATATATATTATATATATATTTACTATATATATTCATATATATATAGTATATATATATATAGTATATATATATATTATTCTATATTATATATGTATATATATATATCCTACATATATATATATATATATATATATATATATATATATATATAATACCTATATATATATTCTGCCTGAATAAGCTATAAATGCTAAAACAAAATTCCATTCCATCGTGAGGATGGGTCTATTCTACCTTTTAATAGAATGTTTCTCAATTTGACAGATATATTTATATATATATATATATATATATATATATATAATGGCATT
>NC_089748.1:29671425-29696425 GCF_040412425.1 Macrobrachium rosenbergii
CACAAAACCCTCAAAATTAAAAAAAAAGGAATAAAAATTGTCTAATTTTAAGAAAATTCTTTTTTCCCTTTCCAATAACAGAGAAACAAACAAAGACAGTAATATACTTATAAAAAAAAGCAGAAGACGCTCACCTTACAAATGCAAACGATAGAACCACACTAACAGTAAAAGAAAATATATACAGAAAAAACAAAACAAAAAGATCAGAGGTACAAATAGTAATGACCTATGGCAAAAACAATGGAATTGAGGTAGTTTGCGTGTTTAATGAGGAACCTGTAGTTTAATGTTTAAAGACTCAAGTATCTGCAGTTTCTGTTGGTTCTGTGCCTGGCCAATAACTTTGAAATCATCATAATTTATCTGTGTTTTGCACTTGGTGGCATGATTTCTTATGGATGATAGCTCTGGATTGGAGAGTCGGCATCCAGTTCTATAGCTCACCCCCTTATGAGAGTCGGCCCTGACCTGAGAAGCCGCCTGGTGGATCCAACATATGTTCCCAGACTACATCTGGGACAAGTATATTCATAAACAACACCAGACGACATCAAAGGGCAGAGCCGATCTTTAAACCCGAAGAATGAGCCGATTGTCTTTGGATTTTTCGGGATGAGTTTGATGTCAATGGCCCCAAAGTACATCTGAACGATCCTAGGGACATTAAAATTTACTGTAGGGCTGAATGATTTGTTCAGTAGTCTGGAAAGAATTCTATAGAATGTTTTGTGTGGAAAGCAATTATTGTTAAAGTATTGTTGCAGGAAAAGGATTTCTTCATGAAAAAGGGCCCAATTAGAAGTGAGAGTTAAAGCACGGTGTATGAGAGTGTGGACAGAGTTAAGTTTGAAATTAAAAAGCAGGAGCTATAAAAGTTTGACCCAAGACCAGTAAACGTTCTTTTTCTAAAAACAGTAGTATTGAAACGGTCATTTTCTTTAAAAATCAAAATATCTAAAAACTTTAGAATCCTGTTCCTTCTCCAAGGTAAAAGTGATGCTACTATGACAGGCATTGGCAAAATCAAGAAATCGGTCAGAATCGGTTTCATGTTTAAAAGAGCAAAACGTATCATCTACGTATTGAGAGTAAAAAGGGGGCGATAGGCCAAGGGGAATTCTTCAAGGATGTGCTTCTCCAAGGAGCACATAAAATTGTTCGCAAAGGTTGATCCTAGTGGACTTCCCGTGGCCATGCCTTCTGTTTGTTTAAATAGCTTTCCATTAAATACAAAGGCCGTGTCCAGCACTGCTATTTCTATGAGTGATTTAAAAAGTAAACAGAATCAGGATTAGGAAAGAGCTTTTCAAGAATAATAGTAAAGGTTTCTCTACCGGGAACATTTGTAAATAGTGATTCTACGTCGAGACTTGTCATAAATAAATCGGAGTCTTGATACAAGATACGGTCTTTGAATTGTTCTGAATTTTTTAAGGGACATTGGTTAGTGGTCAAACATATGTTCCAACAGGGTACAAGGAATTTAGCTAACTTATAGTTTGGGGCATTGTACGAAGCAAGGATAGGGCGAAGAGGAACATTGGTTTTGTGAATTTTGGGAAGGCCATACAGAATGCCGAAAGAGGAGCCAGTAGAAAAGAGATCTTGGTATACCTTCTCATCTATGATTTTCTCATTTTTAGTGTTCTACAGAAACCTATTGATTTTCTTCTACTTTAAAATTGCTTGGTAATTTGGCAATCCTATTTCTTGAAATTTAGTGCTATCATTAAGAATCACATTCATTTTGTTAATGTACTCGACTTGTCTAGAATTACAGTTCCCTCCCCTTATCAGGCCTAGTAATAATCAAATCGTCTCGTTTGGCTAAGGCTTTAGGGTTATAAGGTCACTTTTATAAAAAAGGGGGCCCAGTGGGTTTGAGTCTGGAAAAAGCACCATGAGACAACGACATCAACTCATTTTGAAGTCTGGTTAGATCGTGACACAAATTAAGATTTTTAGTCTATGAACAAGAATTCGAGGGGCAAATAGAATTGGCAAAAGTTTGGCTTATATTGGGGTAAACAAAAGTCCAATCCAAAAGACAGAAGGAACTCTCACGTTTTGACAATACATATTTAGAAAAGTTAAATACTGTCTTGTGATAGCCATGGAATTTAGGTAATACAATTCCTAGGTTGGAGAGCTTTTTGTTATGTCGTCTCTGAGTAGTATTGATAAAATGTTGAATGCTGTCATTGAACAGTTTGGTAAAATAATCCTATCAACAATAGAAAAGACTCAAGCACCTCATTACGGAAGGTATTGGATAGCTTGTTCAAACGTTCAGTGGCTTTCTGTTTACAGCTTATTTCGTAGTTTAATAAATATTTAGTGGTATCAATATAAAACTGTGAACGATAGAGAGACTTCTTATACACCTTTGAATTTAATGAAATTAGGAATAACATTATTAATTCGACAGTATTGTAGGAAATCTAAATCTAGGCTTACTTTTTCTTTCTTTTGAACCAATTTTTCCAGCTTGCGACATTTGTGAAGGGCTGGACTTTTGTTTACCCCATTATAAGCCAAACTTTTGCCAATTCTATTTGCCCCTCGAATTCTTGTTCCATAGACTAAAAACTCTTAATTTGTGTCACGATCTAAGCAGACTTCAAAATGAGTTGATGTCGTTGTCTCATGGTGCTTTTTCCAGACTCAAAACCCACTGGGCCCCCTTTTTTAAAAAGCCTTAGCCAAACGAGACGATTTGATTATTACTAGGCCTGATAAGGAGGGAACTGTAATTCTAGACAAGTCCGAGTACATTAACAAAATGAATGTGATTCTTAATGATAGCACTAAATTTCAAGAAATAGGATTGCCAAATTACCAAGCAATTTTAAAGTAGAAGACAAAATCAATAGGTTTCTGCGAACACTAAAAATGAGAAAATCATAGATGAGAAGGTATACCAAGATCTCTTTTCTACTGGCTCCTCTTTCGGCATTCTGTATGGCCTTCCCAAAATTCACAAAACCAATGTTCTTCTTCGCCCTATCCTTGCTTCATACAATGCCCCAAACTATAAGTTAGCTAAATTCCTTGTACCCTATGTTGGAACCCTTTGACCACTAACCAATATACCTTAAAAAATTCAGAACAATTCAAAAGACCGTATCTTGTATCAAGACTCTGATTTATTTATGACAAGTCTAGACGTAGAATCACTATTTACAAATGTTCCCGTTAGAGAAACTATTACTATTATCCTTGATAAGCTCTTTCCTAATCCTGATTCGGTTTACTGTAATTTTAATCGCCCCTTTTAAATCGCTCTTAGAACTAGCAGTGCTGGACACGGCCTTGTATTTAATGGAAAACTGTTTAAACAAATAGAAGGCATGGCCATGGGAAGTCCATTAGGACCAACCTTGCGAACATTTTTATGTGCTCCCTGGAGGAGCACATCCTTGAAGAATGTCCCTTGGCCTATCGCCCTCTTTTTTACTCTCGATACGTAGATGATACGTTTGCTCTTTTTAAACATGAAACCGATTCTGACCGATTTCTTGATTTTGCCAATGCCTGTCATAGTAGCATCACTTTTACCTTGGAGAAGGAACAGGATTCTAAACTGGCCTTTTTAGATATTTTGATTTTTAAAGAAAATGACCGTTTCAATACTACTGTTTTTAGAAAAAGAACGTTTACTGGTCTTGGGTCAAACTTTTATAGCTCCTGCTTTTTTAATTTCAAACTTAACTCTGTCCACACTCTCATACACCGTGCTTTAACTCTCACTTCTAATTGGGCCCTTTTTCATGAAGAAATCCTTTTCCTGCAACGATACTTTAACAATAATTGCTTTCCACACAAAACATTCTTAGAATTCTTTTCCAGACTACTGAACAAATCATTCAGCCCTACAGTAAATTTTAATGTCCCTAAACTCCTATATACGCCGTTTTCCCATTTTTCGCATGATGATAGTTTTAGAAGGGATTTTCATTAGGATCGTTCAGAGGTACTTTGGGGCCATTGACATCAAACTCATCCCGAAAAATCCAAAGACAATCGGCTCATTCTTGGGTTTAAAGATCGGCTCTGCCCTTGATGTCGTCTGGTGTTGTTTATGAATATACTTGTCCCAGATGTAGTCTGGGAACATATGTTGATCCACCAGGCGGCTTCTCAGGGTCAGGGCCGACTCTCATAAGGGGGTGAGCTATAGAACTGGATGCCGACTCTCCAATCCAGAGCTATCCTCCATAAGAAATCATGCCACCAAGTGCAAAACACAGATAAATTATGATGATTTCAAAGTTATTGGCCAGGCACAGAACCAACAGAAACTGCAGATACTTGAGTCTTTAAACATTAAACTACGGGTTCCCTCATTAAACACGCAAACTACCTCAAATCCATTGTTTTTGCCATAGGTCATTACTTTTTGTTTAGTTTTTTCTGTATATATTTTTATTTTACTGTTAGTGTGGTTCTATCGTTTGCATTGTAAGGTGAGCGTCTTCTGCTTTTTTTTTTTTATAAGTATATTACTGTCTTTGTTTGTTTCTCTGTTATTGGAAAGAGAAAAAAAGAATTTTCTTAAAATTAGACAATTTTTATTCCTTTTTTTATTTTGAGGGTTTTGTGATTTTGCTATTTTTAATGTGCTCTTGTGTAACCATATGTGTCCGTGTGTAACGTGATTTTAAGCTTTGTGTGTATGTATTTAAGTGTGCTCTTGTGTATGTAATTTTTAACAGCCTTTATAGATTTTTAGTGACTAATGTTTTAACGTAATTCAGTTTTAGCTGTTCAGTACTTTTATTAATTTATTTAATTTTCCATAGAATTCTGATGATGTGATTATGAATCACGAAACGTAGGAAACAATAAAGGAAGTGTGAATCTCCAGAGTATTCCTGCCCTTGACTACAATTTGTGTATATATATATATATATATATATATATATATTATATATATATATATATATATATATATATATATATATATATATAAAGAAACATAAATCTGTTACTAAATATACACACACACACACATATATATATATGTATATATATATATATATATATATATATATATATATATATATATATATATATATATATATATATATATATATATATATATAGATGTGTATGTATGTATGTGTATATATATATATATATATATATATATATATATATATATATATATATATATATATATATATATATATATATATATATATATACTCTCAACTATTAATCCTTCAGAGAAAGCGAAAAACCAACCAGGTCCAGGACTGGTGAGAAAACCTTGATGTTATATTTGTTTTACTCATCAGAATTCGATTCCGCACCCTTTTCATTCTCATCTGGAAGCTTGTTGTATCCCTCATATAGACAAAATAATTCATGTTTTTCAACAATTAACCGTTTTATTCTTTTATTTCCACCTGCCATGCAAACTTTCACGGTGTCATGGGTTTGAACCTTTGAGACGACGAACCACTTATCAGTTATAATTCCCCTTCGGTATAAATATATATATATATATATATATATATATATATATATATATATATATATATATATATATATATATATATATATATATATATAATGAAGGCATTGGGGAAACACACCAACAGGTCAAGAAAGTCATATTTATTCAATTGCAGCGCTTCGAAGCCAACCAGCAGGCATCATTTTCAAGCTACAAGTAATAATGCCTAATTAGTACAATAAAATTAAGTGACAAATATTAAAATACACAATATAAATTACATTAAAACAAGCGAAGTTAAAAATATGAATAAGGACCAACCGTTGAGTATGGAGGCAGAGGAAGGACTGACCGAAAACGTAAACAGTTCACGAGAGATAAAGAGGTGTGGACGTGGCATGGGTGTTCAGTGTGGGGACCAGTTTTTTTTAATAAACAATGATTCATTAATTGCTAAAAGTTTGTAATTAGAATGTTTGCATTTATCGGCATGATCCCTTATGTTGGAAAATTCGGGATTTGAAAGTTTAGTGCCAGTTTTATAGTTGACAGCTCTATGACTGTCGATTCTGACTTTAAGTAACCTATGTGTCGATCCAATATAGGTTCCTCGATTACATCGAGGACAAGTAAACTTATAAATAACACAAAGAGGTCATTAAAGGATCCAAACGGTCTTTTAAGCTGAAAAATTTATTCAGTGGGTTTGTGGGTATAATTTTGATTTTCACGTCAGGAGATGACGGGATATTAGAGATCGGAGTTCTTTATAAAAGATTGTGTCGTGAATAAAAGGAAGACTGGAATAGAAAGATAGTTTAGGAACGTGAGGAGTAGGATGATGTGGAACAAAAATATTATTTAAAAATTTGGAGACATGTTTAAAGAACAAGTGGCTAACGACTTGGAATAAATCATATGGATTGACCGAATCTGGGCTATAACCTTCAGAGAGGCCAGGGATGCTGGCACATCGTTCATTTCACGTTCCTGGATAGCTAAACACATTAAAAGAGATGAACCCTTTGTTAATAGAAACTGGAACAAAAATCCATACGACTGTCATCGCAAAAAGAGTGAGAATCTTGGAAGGCCTGAAGTCCTTTCTCAGGAGTCAGAAGACATCATAGCTGAGGCAGTGGGTAGAACAGGAAAGTTGTTATGTAAATTGGCGCTTGAGCTAGAAACAAAAAGGGGAAAGAAGAGAAGTTATAGTGCTGTATATCATGAGATGAAAAAATCTGGTATCAAGCCATTTCATGTTATCAGCAAGCCCAACATCACTCAGTAACAGAGAGACCGTGCATGGTTTTGTGGTTCATTTCTTAAAGATTGGGATGAAGCTGACATTCTCCATGTTGCTGCATCAGATGAATTCTTCACTTGCACAGTCAGGAAGCCAAATCATAAAAATGACATCATTTTGGCTGCAAAGTTGGATGATATCAGCAATGACATGCGCTATCGCCAAGTTGTGAAATTACCTGAATGTTTGGGAATTTTTCTCTATTTCACAGCCAAACGGTTAATGTGGATCATCAAAGAAAAAGGACAGTCATGGAATGGCAAATACTTCAGAGAAACTGTGCTTACTGGTGGAGTATTTCCTTTCCTCAAAGATCCTGAAAATGTGTTTATCTGTTAAAGAAGTCACATTTTTGCATGATAAGTTCCATGTTTCAAGGCTCTTCAGACACAGGAGCTGCTTTGAAACAGTGTTATTGATTTCATTTCGTCAAGTGAATTTCCAGGTAGCTCCCCTGACCTTAATATGTGTGAAAACATTGGTAATATCTTAAAGGATCACGTTGAAGCGCGCACAGTGAACTATGATGGTATACCAAGCCTCGACGACCTGCAAAGAAAGGTGACTGAAAGTGCTCAGAAACGGTTTGAGTCTCAGCTTTTGCGATTTGCTGAAACCATACCCCTCAAGAATGCAGGCTGTGGTGCAGGCAGATGGAGGCCACACAAAATATAAATACTCAGAGAGAAACTTAAATAAATACCTGTTCTGAATTACTTATGTTTTTGTTCATATCAATTTTTAGTTTATGCTGTAGAGGAGGGCCCCTCTAATTCTGAAACACCCTGTATATATATATATATATATATATATATATATATATATATATATATATATATATATATATATATATATATATAGTATATATATATAAAGAATTACTATCTTTTAATACTATTAAGATTTCTCTTTCCCAATATATTTATTTTAACTTCCTTTACCCCCTCCATCTCTAACTAGAATTTTCTCTGCGTTGTCTTTCCCTTTATTTCTGTTCCCAAAGTTCTGCCTCTCTGTTCTTTTTATTTCTCTCTTCTTTTGGCAAAGTCTTGCATTTATTTCCATTACTCTCCAAATTCAGGTTTCTCTTTTAACTTACCGTCTCTCTCTCTATGTCTCTCTCTCTCTATCTCTCTCTATCTCTCTCTCTCTCTCTCTCTCTCTCTCTCTCTTTAGAATTTAGATAGACATGGTATATTTGAAATATGAGTTGGGGACTTCTATTAGTATATTGTCATCCTACGATTTACGTTTTCCCTTTTTTCAGGGAATATTTACAGATCATACTTGCTTACCAACAGAGAAACTGTCTTTGTGCTTCTCTTTCTCTTTCCCTGTTCGTACATTTCTCCCATTGCACGGGACGAGCGGCTATCCATTTCATTCCAAACTTTCAGGGTCAAAACCAATGAAAGCTCTCTGGTGGAATAACAACCCAAAAATAATCTTTTATACGATACACTTTCATTTCCCATATACATACATAGTATGGAAAAGATAGAACTACGGTGATAAATACTAATATATATATATATATATATATATATATATATATATATATATATATATATATATATATATATATATATATATATATATATATATATATATAATAACATATTAATATTAAGGACCTCATTCAAACTGGATGGTATCTAATGGAGTATTTATTCAGAAAAATTTACAAGCTTTCTTGGACAAACAGTCCACATTATCAAGTATCCGTACAGTGACCAGACGTGTAGTCCAGCTGTATTTATATCTGTGTGGATGGAAACTTTTAATCCTATAATCGCCTGGCTCCTTAAGTGGGAGGACCCCAACCCCTCGTGATCTTGAAACAGTCTTTCTCTGCCCGCTTCTTCCAGGTATCCGTTTTCCGTGCGTTTCTCTTGCGTTTTTCCTTCGTTTCCTTGCTGCTGTGGAGTATGATTTTTCTGATAGCTGTCTTCAAAGCCGTTTCCGGTGTTCCCTGCCATTGTGTTGTTGGCGCATGTTATGAAGGCGTTCTCTACAACCAGTCTGGCCGTTTTGTTGGTGTTCCTGCAGAGAAAACTCATATTTTCCCAGTCTATTTTATGGTCATTTTCCCAACAGCGTTTGGCAACGCAAACAACACCTGCAGAACATAAGGCATTATAATCAGACGTCGGCAGTTGAAAGTCAATTCCATAAGCGTCCATTTAATTGAAGCATACTTTACTGGGCAGTAGAAAGTTTCAAAACATTTCCAATAAATAATAATATATTGCTTGCATATATCGATATCTGTCATCACTGGTCTCATTTCGCAAAACATTTCATTACTGCTGCTGAGAGCTAAATGATACGTTTGAGTGACCCATAAAAAGAATGATACCTTATTTGCATGGCAAAAATTCAACGTGTGATTGGCACATCAACAACATTTTAAAGCATTGGCAAGTGGAATTAAAAAGAACAAATTTCATTGGTATTTCAAACGAGTGGTTAGGGAGAAATTAAACCTTTACAGCCGTTTAAGATTATCAGAAACTGAAGCGCGTTTACTTTTTTGACAGATATAACGCATTAATGAAATGTAAGTGTAAAATACTTTGGCGACGACCAACGAAAGATCATTCAAAGTCACTAATCAGAACACAATTTTGCTGAATTTGTGAGCGTTGATAACTATAACCAAGAATGAATTCATTCATTAGCTAATTAAATCTTCGAGCAAACTATTTTTTTAACTAAAGGAAACGCTTATAAGGCAACGCAAACAAAAGCACAAACAAAACTCGACTACATGCTCAGAGGGGACTGTCATTAAATTAGGATTGAGTTATTATTATTGTGTGTTATTATTATTATTATTATTATTTTTGTTTCTACGTTTCCTGTTGTTATTGATATTCGTCCTTTTCTACTACTGCTGTGAATATTATCATTGTAGAGTTTTGCAATTTTCAATTCTCATATTTAGCCTTCTGGACCTGACTTTTGTAACCACCTAAGGTCCCTAGCTGGGAATTAATCGTTTGCAATCTGTATTAATTGTAATAATTTTAATGCTTTTTCCTATTTTCTCCTTATAATGACGGTCATTACCGTTATTATGATTCTATTTTTTGTACTTCTTCAGCAACTGTGTGGATACTGCCGATTATTATTATTATTATTATTATTATTATTATTATTATTATTGTGTGTGTGATACATTATTATTATTATTGTCTGAAGGATTTTAAGTGTATTTTAACAGTATACTAAGATCTATACTGTTGTGACTGTCCCATTTATCCAGGTATTACTGTACTGTCTGTCCCTTTTATCCAGGTAGTATTACTGTTGTGACTGTCCTATCTCTCCAGGTATTACAGTGGTGACTGTATTTCTCCAGGCATTACTGATGGGCTGTCCCATTTATCCAGCCATTACTGTCCTGACTGTGCCTTTTATCCAGGTAGTTTTACTGTTGTGACTGTTCCTTTTATCCAGATATTACTGTACTGTCTGTCCCCTTTATCCAGGTAGTATCACTCTTGTGACTGTCCCATTTATTCAGGCGTTACTGTGCTGTCTGTCCCTTTTTTCCAGGTATTACTGTGCTAACTGTTTCTTTTATCCAGGTATTACTGTGGTGGCTGTCCCATTTATCCAGGTATTACTGTGATGGCTGTCCTATTTATCCAGGTATTACTGTGATGGCTGTCCCATTTATCCAGGCATTACTGTGCTGTCTGTCCCTTTTTTTTTCCAGGTATTACTGTGCTGACTGTTCCTTTTATCCAGGTATTACTGTGATGTCTGTCCCATTTATCCAGGTATTACTGTGGTGGCTGTCCCATTTATCCAGGTATTACAGTGATGGCTGTCCCATTTATCCAGGCATTACTGTGATGGCTGTCATTTATCCAGGCATTACTGCCCAGACTTTCCTTTTATCCAAGGTATTTCTGTGGTGACTATCCCTTTATCCAGGTATTACTGATTTTGTCCAGATCCAGGTATTACTGTGGTGACTGTCCCATTCATCCAGGTATTACAGTGATGGCTGTCCCATTTATCCAGGTATTACTGTGATGGCTGTCATTTATCCAGGCATTACTGCCCAGACTTTCCCTTTTTTCCAAGTAGTATTACTGTGGTGACTATCCCTTTTATCCAGGTATTACTGTGGTGAGAGTCCCTTTTACCCCCAGTAAACCTAAAACACACACTCCCCACTTAACTGAAACACCCCACTAAACCCAAACACACATCCCCACTAACCTAAAAACAAACTTTGATACAGCACTATTAAACACAGGAAAGAAAAAAATCTTCAATAATATATTTCTGTGATATCGAGTACATGAAATGAGGTATGATAAACCCGTAGAGTTCATTTACTACATAGTTACAAAGGGAAAGGGCGATGGGGAAGGGGTGTACGTGTTTGAAACCTACCCTATTATCTAAGCTGGGCCAAATGATGGCCACGTGATAAATTTCTCAAGATCGGTCAAGCGTTTTGGATTTCTATAGAGCACTAACATATAAACATACAAATATTTACTTTATATATATATATATATATATATATATATATATATATATATATATATATATATATATATATATATATATATATATATACTGTATATATATGTATAAACAGTATAATAATGAATAAGTTCTATATTTTCATACTAAAGTGAGTATGTGTAAGATCAGGGATGAAATTGTCTCCTCTCATCTCGTATGCATTGGTATCCTATCCCTGCTTATCCAGGGTCAAGGAAACTTATATCGTTATATTATTTTGATGAAACACTCTGCAGTTCACTGCATAATAATAGCTAGAAGGAAGACCATCATGACTACCAAAATAAGTGATTTGGCGAATAAATGAGATACTCTGCACTTTCTAAAATCTATCTGATAGATCCTGTCGGCTTTGTTTTGTTCCGAGCAGAGCTCTCTCTCTCTCTCTCTCTCTCTCTCTCTCTCTCTCTCTCTCTCTCTCTCTCTCTCTCTCTCTCTCTCTCTCTTCCCATTCGAGTTCGAAAACCATCGGCTATCTATTCGGTTATCCAATGGATTAGTGGATGAATATTCATGAGAGAGAGAGAGGTAATTATATTTCCACAGAAATTTTGCTTTGTTGATGTTTCCATGGGGGCAGCCTCTCATTCTCTCCTAAAAACAGTAATGCGAAACCGTATGCTCCTTTTTACGGGTTTTTAGGTTTTCATGTGTGTGTGGAGCATATCTTGTTCTTTTCATCTTGTCTTTCTCATTTCAAAATGTTACACGCTCACACACACACATTCTCATATAAACTTGTCATTAGAATGTTATCCTGCATATCAGTATCTATAACAGTTGATTTAAAAAATAAAATAAATACACGCTACCTTGTTTTAATTATGATTCCGCTAATTTGATTTTGAGTTTTATGCCTTTTATTATAGCATGAAGAGATAAGGTAAATCATCTGAATGAAGTGACATCCAAGACATTGTTTTTGTAGATTTGTCTGCTCTTGTGTCAAGACCCATTATTGCTTTAGGGCAATCGGTAACTCCCGCAACCTCGCAAAATCGTATCGTTTTTACCAAGGATTTTTAAATTTATTTTATAAATTGGTCATTAGTTAGAATGAAATCAATTTAGGTAACTCTCACTCTGTTATATGTAACTAAAATCTTAAAACTAATAAATTGGGAGTTTCTGATAGTTTTTTATGAGATTCTTATGATTTTGTCTCCGTAAATTCCTATTCCTCTACAACAATAATTATGTTGTATAAGCGACAAATGAAGTATTTTGCAATAGCAAGGATTTAAAAAAAATAATTGCATCAGAAGTTGGAAAAACTACCGTTCAACGTCTAAATCAATTCTAACTACAAAATCGAGCAAAATACGCTTCCAAAACGATTGGGAAAGTTTGTGGAATACGTAACAAAACATACTGAACAAAACATATAGCTCATGTTGCTGAGCACAGCCCACTAAATCTTTCCTGACCTACCAAAGACAAAGTGGTACCATACTTCTCTACCTATCCAGTCACCGTCCTCAAGAAAATTGATTGTCCAGAATATTCATCAAATGACTGTATTTCTTCACCTTTATTAAAACCACTTCATTCGTTTTAAATTACTTTTGATATACAAAAGGACAACCACTGGTGAACAAATGATTTCTTCCCGTTAACGTCGCCTGAGCTGAAATTTTAGTTTTACCAAAGTCTGAAATTTACGAGAATGTAGAATTTATTCTGGTATTTTTATTTTTTAGATAAAGAAAATTTTGACTGTTGTATAATTGCACAATTTCAGCTAGATGGCCCATGAAACAGAAATATTAGTGCCTGAATCGAATTACCCTGACATAAATCTGAATCGAATTACTCTGACATAAATTAAAGCGCAACCTAAAGGTTTGAGATGTTGGCTCTACGGTTAATGTTTTTCAAAAGAAACTGAATGTTGTTTGTGAGTAGGTCCTCCAGCTAATCGAAACTCGTCATAGGAATTACTTGTTAACTAAGTGAAAAACAATGTAAAAATCTGCATATTACATCATATGTTTGTTTTCATTATTCATTGTGATTACGCTGCTTTTTACATAAATATTAATTTATTGTGAGAGATTCACAGTTTGCCTTATCAAATCCATGGAACTTTTAAAATATTTCCAAGCTTTACAAAATGTTCTAATATCCTTTGTATTAAGTTATTATTTAGGTTAATCCTCTTATCTAGATTATGAAAAAATGAATGGACTGCGGGAATATGTTTACGTGATTAATATTAAAGCATTTTTCACTATGAAAAATATGCTTTGCATTTTTATTATAATTTCTTTATGAAAAGAGAAAAAACTCATTTGATAAAACGAGTTTGTATTCTTTTTATCAAAAATTAATGTTTTCACCAGAACATCAAAACATCATTTTAATAACTTTTGAATGATTTTTTCAGCTATTTTAGGATATGTAAAATCTAATATTCATTCACGTTGTAATAGCAAAGGTAATAATTGTGAATGTGTAAAAGGTGAACCAAGTCATACAAATATGTAAAATTTGTTTCGATGTCATGTTACATAACTCTGACCAAACTTTAATTGCATACCGTATTTTGAGCCATTTACCTTAAAGATACCGTTTGGTTTGTCATAATCCCATATCCTCAATGCATTAACGTAGCTTGCATAACCTACTACAGTATGAGTGAGCCATACCAACCTAACAATCAAGTCAGAAAATAAATATTCTGATTTCATATTACAATCACCTTGAATATCCTGATACCTGTCACAGAGTTACATTATGGACTCAAGATGCACGAGTATTGTTCTAGACCTGACTTCTCAAGAAACATTTCGGGAAAGGTCAACCTTGTGAATCAAGTTCAGCCGATGACGTTTTGATGTTATATTTCCAGATCTTCTGCATAAGATCTTCACACCTCTGGTGACAGTCCCTTTTATCCAGCTATTACTGTGGTGACTGTCCCTTTTATCCAGCTATTAGTGTGGTGACTGTCCCTTTTATCCAGTTATTACTGTGCTGTCTATCCTCTTTATCCAGGTATTACTGTGGTGACTGTTCCTTTTATCTAGGTATTAATGTGCTGTCTGTCACCTTTAACCAGGTATCACTATGCTCTCTGGCCCTTTTATCCAGGTACTAGTGTGGTGACTGTCTTTTTTATCCAGATAATACTGTGGTGACTGTCCCTTTTATCCAGATATTATTGTGCTGTCTGTCTCTTTTATCCAGGTATTAATGTGGTGACTGAAAATTATTTTCAAAAATATATTTCTATGGTCTCAAGTACATGAAATAGGTATAATAAACCTGTAGAGTTTTTTTGCCACATAAGTTACAAATGGAAGAGGGATGGGTAAGGGGATGGGGGCGGTGGTACAGTTTTGAAACGTATGCTATTATTTAAGTTGGGTCAAATGAGGGCCAAAATTTGTCTAGATCAGTCAAGTGGTTACCACAAAAGTTACAAAGGGAAGGTGGGTGGGGGGAAGGGGGCGGGGTTATGGGTTTAAAACCTTATCTAAGCTGTTATCAAATGATTGCCACATGCCAAATTTTGTCTAAATCAGTCAAGCGGTTAGGATTTCTATTGCACACAAACATACAAACATTCACTTTTATAAGATAAAGAAAGGAGAAGTTGGCTACAGCGGGAAGCATCCTGACATCATATGAAAGAAGAGCTTTTGTATGGTGAAAGTTCGGAATGAAACAATCTTGACAATATTCTTTTCCTTCACATGGGCATCAGGTTCTTCAAACTGTGATTTCACGTGACAATTTGCAGTTGAGATATACAATCTGCTAGAACTTGTAAGTAACATTGATTTAGAAGCCCTCCATAAAACGGTGGGAATCCATTCTGGTTACAGTGGTGTTTAGAAAATTTGATGAAACCCGGAATATTTCAAAGCGAGAAAACACTGAAAGATTTACCGGAAAAGAATGATTAGAACTATCTCTGTTATCGGCGAGGACATATTTCTGTTACATGGATTTATAACTGAAGGATATTAATTAAAAAATATAATTGGAATTATTTGATTACAATAAGAAGAAAGTTTTTGGCAAGGAACGGAAAGTCCGTTCTTTGACAAAAAATTCGATATCTCGAGTTTCTATGCAGTAAAATGACTTCATGCTCTTATGCCAGGGAACTAGTGGTGAAAAGCGAAGCCTTACCACTGCAGACGAACAAATTACTTGAAAAGGTTCTTGGTGCCTAGTTCAAAGGTCCAAGATCAGCGTTTGTTACTTGATATCTTGGGCGTTCCACGTGTTCGAATGCTAAATCCTCTATACGTTGATATCAAAAATAAAACGGAATATAGTTCCCTTCTCAAAATAAACAAAAATACTAGTTAAAACTGCCTCTTTCTCTGTTTGTCATAAGCTAGTCTTTCTATTCATAAATTTCCAAAGCGTGTTTATAAAGAAACATTTGTAGGTTTTATACATAATTATTTATTTGCAAACTTCTCTCAAACTTGTTTTATTAGTCTATAAAAATCATTCTTTTTAGCTAAATCCTTTTCACATTGACCATCATTAGTGATTTGCTACCGGCGGTACTAAGAAAAAGGAAAATGAAAATTAAAATTTAACAAATGTTGTTCCTGGCGTCCTCAGAGAAATTCCGATATATATATATATATATATATATATATATATATATATATATATATATATATATATATATATATATATATATATATATATATGCATATAATATAATATATATATATATATATATATATATATATATATAATATATATATATATATATATATATTATGTACAAGATTTACATCAATGAAGATAACGAAAAGTGATAATGAAAAGATTTACATGTCAAAATATAACGATATAATTAAGAAACGTCAAAAGAGAGAGAGAGAGAGAGAGAGAGAGAGAGAGAGAGAGAGAGAGAATTATATGTTCCTCTAAAGTCACTATTTCGTCAAATCGTACCACAGAAAATTTTCTGTTGAAGCTGAAACAAAACATTAGCAAAAGCAACTCTTAAAAAGTATAAAAAAAAAGTAAATCTGTAAGATACAGAATAGTGATCGGATCTCTCTTACGACAGTGAAACAATTTGGGGATTCAGCATAAAACAAACAGAACAAAAGTTTCTCCATTTCCTTTCAAGTGGATGAAGCCTCCAGATGGTTTTAGGGACCAAGAGATTTTTTCTAGAGTTCACAAGGTTTATAGACCAAAGAAATACTATTCTATTTTCAGGAGACCAGTGTCTAGAATTCAAGCGGAACTCTTCTGTTCTTCTCTTCAAAAAAGTAGAATGATTCTTTAGAATACCTGTTTGCTAATTTATTTGATTTTTTGGTGGACACATTTATTAAAACATCCATTTAGTTTCTTTTTTAATTTTTATCCACAAGTTCGTATACTTATGCACTCTTTCTTATAAGATCTAGGTTTAATCTGTAACGGACGTAATTGTCAACCGTTTTGAAAACTAATATCTGGTTACTGTTCACTTTTGTTTAATACCGTTCTTTCTTCCCGTTCAGTTGTCATTGCAAACAGCTATGTTCCTTGTGTTTACGTTTTCATACAAGCGACTCTTAAACTGACGCATTTCGAGTCGAAGTGGGAAAAGTTGTTACAGCTTTTTTTTTTTTTTTGTCCCTTCGAGTTGGAAACCAAACTTTGGGCTATTTCGCTCTTTCAAGTCTTCTTCTTTCACCCAGAAAAACCTCCACTTGGAAAAGTAGGTAATCTGTAACACCACAAGGATTTCATTTAACAACAGATCCCATTACTATTGATTGTTGTTGTTTTCAAAAAGGAGCAAATTCTTGTCTTCAGGGTCTGTAAGTTGAAAAAACATTTTTATGCAACGATATGGAAAAATCTTGTATATGTCTTGTGTTTTTTCGTAATCTTGAGATAACACGCTCAAGTTACTTATCAACTCACTTGAGAATGCCAGTTATTTTGAAATATTGTTAACAATACTAATAACTCTGAGGATGAAGGTTTGCGTTTCTTGATGTTTAAGAACTCAGGCTACAAAGAAGAACCCTCAGAAATGCTCCCCACCAAGCTCTCTCTCTCTCTCTCTCTCTCTCTCTCTCTCTCTCTCTCTTTGTTTTGTTATAAGATAAGGGAATCATTTGGTAACAAAAGTCTTTATAAGATAATGGACTTTCAAGGAAATTTATATGGTAAAAAAGTCTTTCAACCTTAAATTTTCAACCTTTCGCGCAATCTCTCTCTCTCTCTCTCTCTCTCTCTCTCTCTCTCTCTCTCTCTCTGGGAGGAATGGGTAAAACAATAACACTAAGTAATTTCTCGCCTTGCTGAAGCGAAACAGTCAGACACTCATCAGATCATAAATCTATCTAAAACGATGGAACAAAAAGTTATATTGACAAAAGAAGAGTTAGTTAGCTAATATCAGTAAATTCGATGATATTCAGAACAAAATTGCCAGTGAGATCGGAATGTTGCCTCAGAGAGAGAATATAATAGATGAAATGGTAAGGGAACTATGTAGACGATATTATAACTTATAAACATTGCTTCACGAATGCTCCATGATATGTATTTCAGTTGAATAGATTTGATTATCACAATTCAGAACCAAACTGTATTCCTCGTAATGTAACATAAATACACATTCGATTTCCCCGTCAGTATTCAAATTTGTTCCTGTACATCATTTTGGTGAGTCTTCTGTTGTTACTTTCTATGGGGAAGCAAATACAGTGTAATTGAAGGTAACTTTAGCAATTTAACCCAAAATCGTGAAATCACCATCAAATGTAGCAATTTCATCAAGTCCTCCAAAGCGAAAAGGAACTTGTAGATCAAAAGTCGATTTGACGTGTAAGCTTCAGCTGATGCTATTTAGAGCTCGAGTTCTTTTTACGTTTCCTCTACTATTAAATTTTCGGGCAGTTTTCCATTATCGGATTTCCATCAGTCCTGTATCCTCTTCTCTCAAATGATTGGTCTTTGGTTCCCTTCAGTATAAGGCATCACCCTGTTTCTTCTTTTATTCCTTTTTCTCTTTAAAATTCCCACAAGAAGTTTCTCTCTCTCTCTCTCTCTCTCTCTCTCTCTCTCTCTCTCTCTCTCTCTCTCTCTCTCTCATAGGACCACCTTGACGTGTTGAGGGGGTCCTTGAACCCACGGAATTCGTTCCCGGTTTGAGTCCAACAGTCCCAGATATCATTAAATATTACTTCGGGTTAATTTTTGTGGAATTTTCCACTTTTGGTAACATTTTTTGGACTTGACAAATAGGAAAAGGTATGATAGCTGGGACTGGGTTTATATCTGAAGCTAATAGTGGGAACTGCGATAGGATCGTCAACTACCCAGTAATGTTTGCACTGAGAGATATCAGATTAATATCTCAAAAGCGGAACTGTTCTGCATGGCTGGGCTATGGATTCCAGGCGTGGTCTGGCTCTGGGATAGGACTCTCGGTATTCTGTCCGGTTTGCCCATAATATTAGGGTGCGGATGATCGTATTCTTGCAGTACTCTAAGTCCCAACAAGCGGGTTTGGCTTACACTTGAGCCACCAGGTCACACATACACACACACACACACACACACACACACATAGGACATACACAAACACACATATACATAAATATAATTTATATACATCAAATTTAACATATATATATATATATATATATATATATATATATATTATATATATATATGTATATATATCTTATATATATATATGTTATATATATATATATTGTATATATATCATATATATATATATATATATATATAGTCTACTGTGTGTGTGTGTGTGTGTATGTGTGTGTGTGTGATGTGTACAAGTGTCTTCTTTAATTTTTGTGAAAAATACAAAATATGTGAAATCAGGGATTTTAAAAAAAATACTTAGGAAATTAGGAAATAAATAACCAGTTCGCTTAGGAACACTTGACCCCCAAGGCTAGTACTAAACACGGTGAAACAGTGATTCATTTACACTGTTTTGCCGTGTTTAATACTAGCCCTGACAGGTTAAATGTGTTTCACTGTGATTAATACTAGTCCCTTGGGGATCAAATGCACTTAGGGACATTTGATCCCCAGGATCAAAAGGCAGTGAAATACAATTGAAACCCCAGTATAGATCAGTGGTTCTTAAACTTTTTTGCCTTGCACCCTCCTCTGCATTATGTATAGACCCCACGCCCCCCTACCCTTGAAATTTTTGCCAACTATAATCTATAAACAATATGTTGTCTATTTGTATGCTATTATATTTATCATAACAATAAAAGACAATTCATAAACAAGATTTGAAATTAAAATTTACTTATATTTTGATTTTTTGGCATGTTTTGAGATAATAATTAGAAAATATATGGAAGCAGTGATAACGTTTTTGGCAATTTTGTAATTAACATCACAAATTTAAAAAAAATAGGCACCATCTGGCAACTCTGCTTGCCCCCTTGAAGGTTCTGGCGCCCCAAGCCAGGGCGTGCCCCCTAGTTTAAGAATCACTGGTATAGATGAATCACTGTTTTGCCGTATTTAGTACTAGCCCTGGGGATCAAAGCAAGTTGCTCATTTCACAGATTCCCTAGGGATTCATGAAATCCCTGGATTTCACATATTTACATTATATATATATATATATATATATATATATATATATATATATATATATATATATATATATATATATATATATATATATATATATATATATATATATATATATACATATATCGGAAAGTTTGTGTTTGATAACTTGCCCCTCGACTTTAAACGTTCTCCGAAATGCATGCACCTTGCCAGTTGCATGCTGTTGATCCCTGATGCTTCACGAGGGATTTTATAAAACGCATTACAGTTTGCAATGTCCAGGAGAAAACTTCAATGAAATGATTTTCCGACGTACAGCTGTGAAGCCATTGCATTGGGATACCCGCGACTTCAGAACTTACAGCTTGACATAAAATTATCGCTTGTGCGAGTGAAGGTGGATCCTTAACAATCACATGTACATTTTTTGCACTTTACCTGTGTAATTTTCTCTATATTCTGATTTCCATTTTTCAAGACCTTTAAAAAAATAACTTTTTGATTTTGGCATAAGTGCGTGTATGAAAACCTTAAATAATGAAGTTCGTTCTGTGTCTTATTTCAGCTTTTGCTCTCACTAGGAAGGTTCCCATTTAAGAAATAATATTGGTGAAGAACAGACTTGTAAATATTTCATGATCATATGAAATAAACCAGTAATCCGGAATATAAACTGAAAAATTTTTAGGCTGCGACCTCATTCCTCGATTAAGAAGAGGTGTTTGATGACAACAAAAAGTCTATGTCAAACGACAGGATTTAGGATCAAATTAAATCTTTCAGTTCATTTAATCCCCCAAATTGGCAAAGCGTCTTCTTTTGCATAAAACCTTTCATTAATTACGAGTTTTTTTCCTCGACATTTCATTGAGCATAAAGGTTATCCAGCCTTTAATTAGAAAAGATGAACGGCTTTCCACGAGGAATTAAACTGGTAAAATGCTGCAGTGTAAAAGTAATTGTGAAATGAATTGTTAATTAAGAGTTCAGAAATGCTGTATCATATACTTTTAGTCATAACTATGATACTGTCGTGTTGTTATTCTATACGTCGACAGATGTTCGGGTTCTTGTTGTCCTAAGACTGATTGTTTAAATTGCGAGTTGTATTTATTCAGTATATTGAAATAACACAATACAGTAATGGCCATTTACAGGCTTGAAAAGGAATCACCTATGAAGATTTCCATAACAATGCACATGCGAAAAATATCATATAGCATTAGAATAAAAAAAAATTTTCTTAAAAATTTATTTGCTGATTTTCTCATACACTGCAGCTGTAAAGATATTATGATACTAAACCTGAGTATACATATTTCCATTTATTCAAAACAGACAATCAATAGGGAGGGAATGCGGAGGATGCTTACGACTTAATATATACATAGCACATTGTAGAGAGCAACTACAATTTTTATGAAGGAAGCGAAGTGTTTGATAGAAAATGTAGATGGGAGAGTGACTGGGTTTGTGTAAAAGTTGGTCTGAGAGAAGAGTTTATTGTTTTATTGTTGTTCATTACCTCTGTAGATGGAGTGATATAAGAAATCAGAGAAAAGGCAATAGATATATGCCTAGTTTTTTATAAGAAATTGAGCCACGAACAAGGTTTGGAGTTGTTGAAAATTGCATATGATACAGTGCTGACTGGGGAGTAGAAATGAACCTGCAGAAGGTAGTGTAAGAGTCTGAAAACATTTACAAACTGATAAAGATGAGATAAAGAATGGGGGCAAAAATAAGGGTAAGAAATTAATGGAAACAAGGGAGATGAACCAGTGAATGCTGGTAATTATGAATGATGGAAGGAATAGTAGTACTTGATTCATAGATGAAGTGCAGCATAGTATAGTGAGATAAAAATCAAAGTAGTTCACAAAATTAGTGAAGCATGGAAGGTAGCAAGATTTGTGCAATAGTTAAGCAAGAGATGGGACTGTCTATCGTAGCCAAGGTTGGAACATATGAAAGGATATATATATATATATATATATATATATATATATATATATATATATATATATATATATATATATATATATATATATATATATATATATATATATATATATATATAATATATATATATATATATAATATATATTTCATCATCAGTATGGCTGATGACAGTCAACATGGCTATTATCAATCATTACGAAACAGTGATGACTACAAATTTCAGTCATCACATGTAATGCTAGTAAATGTGGTTCGATCCCCACAGGAGTACTATTACTAAATGTCACGGCAAACAGTGATCACCTGAAACTGTTTCAGCCGGGTTTAATACTGAGTCCATGTTGACTGTATAATATAAGTCATATATATTTAATACTAGCTCCTGGGGGATCAAATGTCCGTATAGTGCATTATATATGATGACTGAAATTTCAGTTTATTTATTTAATTATTTATTTATGGTGACTGTAACATATATATATATATATATATATATATATATATATATATATATATATATATATATATATATATATATATATATATATATATATATATATATATATATATATATATATATATATATATATATATATATATATATATATATATATATATATATAATTAATGTACGTATTATGGCCTGCGTGTGTGTTGAAATACAAATGCCATAGAGAAATATAAACTTTTTTTCTGATATGGAAAACTTTTAAATGAAAATAGGACATGATAGAATCTTGTAAACAGGCAATCCCCAAGATTATTTATGAAACTCACTTTCATTCTTTTGAATTCTGAGCCTTTTGTTTACGGAATCAATTAACCATTCTTTGTATGGGAGGTTCATTAGTCATTACTTAAGGAGAGAAGAAATCCGTGCACCTGATTCGGGTATTCATGACGTCTCTGTTCCGTTGCAAAGAAATAGCAAGAAAATTCTCAGACATTTTCGTGCTGGGTCTTTATGAATCCAAATTGAGGTTGATTATAACAGAGATGATTTTGGAACTGTTTCTTTAAACGCTAAAGTTCTACCAGAACATTAGATGATAAAAGCAATTACAAACTATATTCTTTAAAAATCCAAATTATTTATAAACAATGGCTCCTTTGATCGTTATCTTAGGAGTCTTTGGCAGCCACTGAATCAAGTTAAGGTCACAATATCCTGAGATCTTAAGGTAGAATATATGCAACGTTCAAATAATATTTCAAGTACATTTCCTCTATTCAACATGCAAGATATTATGAAACATTTCTCAGAATGAAATCCACTCATGGACTCGTCTTACTCTGCTCAAACAGAACAGGATCATTCGGTGTATCAGTCACCCTTGTATAAGAGAGAGAGAGAGAGAGAGAGAGAGAGAGAGGTTAGGTATGAATTATTGCTGCTGTATAACAAACTTTGCTCTTTGGTAGTGACGTGGGTGCACGAGAAATTAACATATTTGAAGCCTTTGCATAATGGGGAAGATGCGCGAATTCTCCTGTAGAATTTTTTTCACTAAAACTTGTACCTCAGTTTTCCCTTGGCGTCCTTCAGTGAATACAAGAACCTGCGGCCTTGTATGAATTTTTCGTTACTGGTTGACCCGACCTAAGTGGAGGTCATTTAGGCACTCTACTTTTTATCTCTTATTGGAAAAAATTTAGAGAGAGAGAGAGAGAGAGAGAGAGAGAGAGAGAGAGAGAGAGAGAGAGAGAGAGAGAGAGATTGTCTGCGTAAGTAGTGCGATTTTGGTTTTGTAATATGTTTCACAATCTTTCTTTAAAATCCCAGGAAATATATACTATATTTTATTTTAGTAGACTAAAAGCAATTTTTCTTTATAACAGTGGCAGTTATAAACATGTATGAAGTTATAAGACTAATTTTCTATTTCACATAAACAAAAATATCACCATACGCGCATAACCCCTGTCCAATACTACACTCATGATAAAAGAAAATCTAAATCGTTAAGAAGCTGGATTGAACTCATGTCTTACACCTTGATTTTTGTACCGCCTGGTGGAATTATGACTAAGCAAGAATCCCTCTTATTTTCTAAATAACCTTCCACCTCAGCCTTGGTATGAACATTAAGTTTTTTTCGCCAGTAAGCAGAATATTCGAGCAGGAAATGCTTCAGAGAAAAATAAAACAGAACGATTTTTCTCTAACCACAGCTGGTTCTGAAGCCCATATTATTGGTCTTCCTACGTACTCAATGTTAAACAGTTAAAAGTAAAGTTCAGAGTGTTTAGACATGCAAATGCACTCACGCCCACACACATACTCACTTCATATATTTCTTATATTGTTTTATTTTTATTTGATATGTCTTATATCAGTTTTCCAGTCAGTCAACGATGACAGCCAGAGTAGCATTCCATAACCTTACCACCACTTTGACGTCCTCCACATTTGCATAAATAGGACCATTCTACCAGCCTGAAGTACTCCTTGAGGGGCATACACAGGCCAGAGAGCCATTATTACACTCACAGTCCACATTTCTCCTCAAGAGACATCCATTTCTCGATATAATGTGGTTCCACATGTTTCCCCTTCAGAAGAAAATAACAACCTCCGGCCAGCACTCTGTTCCTCAGTGGTCTGGTAAATTGAATTTCCCTTGTCCTCCAAAGGTCCTCTCAAAGAGCGATGCTGCTTTCCTACGTATCGAGTGAATGTCATGCGACATGATAACCTCGCAGACATTTCGGTTTTGTAAAAGAAAGCTACTGAGATGGCTATTTGTCTGACCGTCCGCACTTTTTCTGTCCACCCTCAGATCTTAAAAACTACTGAGGTCAAAGGGCTGCAAACTGGTATGTTGATCATCCACCCTCCAGTCATCAAACATTCCAAATTGCTGCCCTCTAGCCTCAGTAGTTTTTATTTTATTTAAGGTTATCGTTAACCATGATCGTTCGTCTGGCACCGCGATATGTGCCAACAACACAGCCCACCACCGGACCTTGGCTGAAATTTTCATGGGCTGCTGCTGAGAGTTTCCTGGACCTTGACTGAGAGCTTCAGACAGCATTATACGCCGTACAGAAAACTCGATTGCGCCAAAGAAACTTAGGCACATTTTTTACTTGTTTCTTTTCGTCATTAAAACCCGAAACTCAAGCAGTCAAGCAGTTAATGAGTCTCCCACATTATTTTA
>NC_089748.1:29701425-29706425 GCF_040412425.1 Macrobrachium rosenbergii
ATATATATATATATATATATATATACAGTATACACACACACACACACATTTATATATATATATATATATATATATATATATATATATATATATATATATATATATATGAAAATGTATCTGTATACCTGTGTGTTGTGCTGTCTAAGAACTCAGGGATGCTTATATCAGTTTAATAATTATTATACTTAATTTATTATTTATTAAGTAATAATTTTTCCACGTTTATAAAAAAGATAAGCTCTGCATAAAGGCTTTTCTTCCAACATGTATTCGAAACGTTCCTTTTCATTATTTCTGTATATTAAGCGTTTTTCACTTTGGTTTATTCTTATTTTGTGGATATGTTATTTTAAAAAATCGTTTATTAAAAACCTTTGAATTAAATTAAAAACAAACCGTTGTCCTGCAAACTAGATTCCATGATATCTGATCATGAAGCCTAATGCACAGATTTTTTCCTCTGAGAAGTCGCTTATCTTGATGTGAATAAGTAAAAGAAAAATAGAGCTGCTAATTTGTCTCCATGCCCTATGATGATCTGTTGTGACAGATGGCGCGAGAATAACTGAGCATTTGAGTTCCCCGCTTTTATTCACGTGGACTTATTTCATGTTGCGTAAATAAAAAAAAAAAAAAAAAACATGCAATTATGATTCGTTTATTACAGATGGCAAACGGATCACTTTGGAACTTCCTAAGATATTTTGTAAAGGAATTAAAAATATGTGACAGGTCACAAATACTTCTTGTGACTGACCAAAAAAAAAATATATTTGACATCCGTGATTCATATGACAGGATTTTTGAACTATATAGATTTTTTTTTTTTTTTTTGTACTGAATCAAGGAGAAATGCCTCAGTTTCTGTTGAGTGTGTTTAACATTGATAATTCAAAGACTTGGACTGTGAATTTGAGGCTTGTAAATTACAGTACAATGGATTTCAAAAGGATGTACGCCACTGCTCTGTACTCTCCAGAATACAGTCCCAAATCCACTTCATAGCTAAGCAAAGGTCACAGCCAATGTGTATGCCTAAAAATGAAGAGAGAGAGAGAGAGAGAGAGAGAGAGAGAGAGAAATAATTTCAAAAGGTTTCAGCATATATGAAAGAACAAGACCAGACTTTCCAACCCGGCTATTGCTGCAGGGCAAGTGACCTTTAGGAAGGCAATGGACCTTGTCATTTATAATTGCAGAGGCATAATTCCCCGATTTCTTGGGCAGGCGAAGAGGAAAAAGGCAGTAAAACGAAGAAAAAGAGTATAGAATAATGACCAAAGGGTCTAAAACTGCTTTGAGTGAAACAATGCAGTGCCAACGAGCGGTGGTTATGGCATTGAACTCCTTAGAGTTTTTCTTTCCTGGTGGTTTCAAGCCGTTTCTATTTCCTTTTGAAAAAAGGAAGACTGCTATTTGGGTTCGTATCGTTTTTCCATTGAAAATGTTCCATATTTCTTTCTCTGACTTTCAGCTAAAACTTTCCACTGTAGTTCCTGGAGGTCTTCTTTCACTGGCGTTGTGACTCTTGACGGAATAAATGTCATCAGATTTGCAGGGATGGATAAGATGTCTTTAGATTTTGCTTGTGACTACGCAAAAGTAGTATTTTGTCTTTTATTTTTAATATTTCTGTCAGAAAACTCTCTCTCTCTCTCTCTCTCTCTCTCTCTCTCTCTCTCTCTCTCTCTCTCTCTCTCTCTGAGAACATGCCCTCTCTCAACGGTTCTATACCAAGCAGCATGGTAAGGTCTAGACTCTAGAGTAAATTGCTATAATAGAAATTGGCCTATGAATTTCAGACAAAAATCAGATTTGAATTGGTCATCTTGCCTACTACTTGGTGTTACTTTTGATTCCAAGTCTTCTCATTATGCAAACTGGCAAAGTACATACTTTACATCTGGCAGAACATCCTGTATTTTTGTAATTGTGTGAAACTTATGCATCTAGTTTCTAAATATTATATAAAATAGTAAAAATT
The DNA here is from genome assembly GCF_040412425.1 of Macrobrachium rosenbergii. Classification (NCBI taxonomy): domain Eukaryota; kingdom Metazoa; phylum Arthropoda; class Malacostraca; order Decapoda; family Palaemonidae; genus Macrobrachium; species Macrobrachium rosenbergii. The sequence continues at coordinate 29,703,410 of NC_089748.1, forward strand.
TTACAAAGTAGTTCTTCTACATTGCCATAGCTCCTCCTCAGAGGATTCCTATGATATGTTTTCAAGTCCGGTGTCCTCCTTTTTAAATATCGTTCAGTAAGTGTTCACTTCCAAGATCCATTTTATGCCTCCATGTGGTCCTCGATAAACCTTTGCCTTCTTTAAGTCCGTGGATTTTCAGCACTTTTCTTGCAATCATTAAAATGTATGGCCCGGTACGACCTTTATACTAGAACATATAGGCCTGACACTTTTACAACTAATTATCTGTTTAACTATCTAGAGCGCTGAATGGTTTGTTTACGGTTATTGTGGGTGGTGACTTGGTTAGTAACCCACCGAGTGCTCTTTTCGAACTTCAGTGGCTTTTATTTCAATTATATGCAGCTAATTCGTTGTTTCGGTCTTGAATGTTTATTGTACTTAAGTGTTAATTTTCACACAAAGTCACATTCCATCCTAAGAGTATTGTTAAATTAAAAATTAAGATTTGTAAAAAGTAAAAGGGTATACAGTACACAACGTTCAGGGAAACACAATGAAGTTGTTACATTTCTAATAACGAAGATTTGTGTCCAATATATATCAAAACAGAAAAAAGAATCATGATGGAAATACATGTAACTGTAGGAATAACTGAGATTAATGTAAATTAATATTGTATAATGTCTCCGTACGTGTCACATCAAGGTATTTAGAGAGTGAGAACCACTATGTAACCTGTAATTAGTGAACATTAGCCATCAAAGATAGGTTACAATTGAAATTAAATAATTTCTTTTGTTGGGTAAATTTACTAAGGAATTAGATTAATATAGCATCAGTAATTTGTTCTCATTAAAAGCCGTTACTAAGTTAAAAAATAGTTTTCCTAAAAATATTATTTATTAAACAAGGAAAAAGAATGAATAGATCACACAACACGTAAAGACAGGGAACAAAAAGAGATCGCTCTGTAAATAATCCAAGTTTGTATGAAGTCGAGGCGGCAGAGAGGCGCATGTTCTCAGAGAAATCATTGCATCGGTTGACAGTATTACCGGTTCTGGTGCATGCATTTTATTACATTTAAAGTTGGAACAATTGAAAAGGGGACAAATCTTTGATTCGTATCTGGATCCCTAACTATCTCTGCACCCAATAATCTGTTTAATGTTGTTTGGTCTGGCCATAAAAGGATATCCTTGATGTAAACCTGCCGGTACATACAGGATATTTTGTCGAAGGACACGAATACGTAACAGTAAAGATCACTGTATGTATGACAATATCTAAATAACTTTGCAGGGAAATAAACCATTACTTCAGCAGAGAAAGGAAACTACCGCTAATAGGTTTTACAAAGATTCCTCTCTTGAAATCAGTTACCTCATCGGATCACAGGTCATTTTTTTTTTGTTAGCAATCATTCTTTATAAATAAGAAGACTAAAATCGCCACTTCACTATCCTGCACACTTCTTTCTGTGAAACTGTTAGTGGCATACAAGAAATAATCCCACTGGAATTTCGAAAATCTTTCAGGCTGTTTTATGAGCGTTCCCGTCATTGGGGTTACTGCAAAGCTCAGGTGATTGATTGAATTCCCTTGTTAATGGTTCCATTGAGATTGCAATTTACCGTTTATATTCCGTTATTTGACGTGCAGCTGTTTATGGTGGAAAAACATTAAGGGAAATATTATAAGAAAAAAAATTAATCTTTCTGGGTTATTATATCAGTTCTGTCGTCTACACGGGTATTTTACAGCCACGCACATATATATATATATATATATATATATATATATATATATATATATATATATATATATATATATATATATATATATATATATATATATGTGTGTGTGTGTATATATATATATATATATATATATATATATATATATATATATATATATATATATATATATATATATACATACATACATACACATATACATATATACACACACACACACACATATATATATATATATATATATATATATATATATATATATATATAATATATATATATATATATATATATATATATATATATATATATATATATATATATATATATATATATATATATATATATTATATATATGTTAATCTGTTGAATCTTCTCTTTAGATTAATAATATTTTTACGTTATGCAATAAGAATGTGTGAATATTGTAATAATAATAATAATAATAATAATAATAATAATAATACTAATAATAATAATAATAATAATGATTACTTTAAATTATGTTTTCCCTATAATATATTGTTTTTAGCTGTTGTGTTGTTTCCAGTGGATAAAAACACAAACATGTTCGTATAATTTACAATAAGAGGAACAAGTGCCATTATTTTTGGTCATACTTTCCTTAAAGATCCTGAGGAAAAACATGTATTTATGATCAATTTCACCTGAAACACAACAAAATTAACATATAACCATTATTTATGAAACACATGTCTATAAATAGAAATTAGATAGATCTAGTTTTGAAACTGAATATAGCAAGAAATTTGCATAATTTATCCAATAACTGTCACATTTAATTATGTATCTTGAGATAAAATCAAAAAGTGATGTTTTTCCAATTTCGTTTTCTTATTTTACCAGTTTTGGAGCTTGCATCGGCTGTTTCTGGTACTCAAAGCTGGATCCATTTTGGACAGTACTTGACAGACTGCTGAAACTTGACCCGAATTATGGTATTACCGATTCAAACAGAAGAAAATGAACCAAGTGAGAGTGAAAGTGGAGATAGGTGAAAAAGAAGAAATCCTCCGGCTAATCAAAACTGTTTGGATGAGAGTAAATAAATTAGGCATCATTGATATCAAAGGCAACTATGATAACCACCTTTACTCCATCTTTCATTATTTGCTTTAATATTTCATGAAATACTGAGATCTTTTTCTTCATTACTTGTACTAAAGGAACTTTATTAATAATCTTGAAGTAAAGGTAGCTAATGTCTGTTGCTATGATTTCTGGTAATGTTCCATGCAATATATCATATCTCGGCT
>NC_089748.1:29711425-29733925 GCF_040412425.1 Macrobrachium rosenbergii
TAAAAGTTCTTAGATCAAAAGATTTTCCCAACCAAGGACGTAGCTCTTGTGGCGTTGAGCAGATTTATTCTTCAAAAACGTTCTTATACAACATACATGTGCGCTGTACTTTGAACTGACAGTACTCAAACGGGCGCTCAGCAGAAGTAAAATGAACAGATCTGTGCAAAATAGTAAAATTGTAGAATAAATAATAAACAGTATATTAAATACTACAACAAGGTCGATAACTTTTTATTACATAAATTGTGCCCATTATTTTACAACATAATTTTCCTCCACAAATGCCAGTCATTATTAAAACTTTATAGATGAATTTATTTGCAAATTCTATGTACAGTAGAACATATAACACATAAGGTTTAGAGAATAGCGAACACAATATTACATATTCCACCCATTGGCAGGGAGCACAACATTAAAAAACGGCGAGTCAAGCGATTGCAATAAAAGGGTTGGTTGCCCAGTGGTAGGAGATATAGTACGCAATATCGATTTAACTCTCCTTGTTGTTGGAGGAATAACACCTACCATCAACTGACAATACACCGGCGAATTGCTTTTGCCCTCCGGAGAAATTCCTCGTTTACACACGATAAAGATTTGAAGAATGCACATTTAGTTATGCATTTTTATCAGACGGCCTTACAATACTTTGACAGGACCGGCCAAACCTAATTCACACGCGAAAAGACAGCCCTGAAATTTTCATGGTACGTCAACGCTTAGGGTACGGATTTTAATGTTTTTTTTTTTGGTTCGGTGGTGGCAAATTTTACCTTTAGCACGAAACCGTTTCATTTATTGTTTATTTCGAGTCAGTGGTACATTCGTGAAGTTTTTTTTTTTTATTTAACATTGACCCAAGACATTGAAAACTACTTGTACGTGGTTATCATGAGAGATATTTCTTCTGCCATGAAATGGCCTTTTTGATTAGCATATACATTTCTCAAGGATATGTTCAAGTTAATATAATTGCTCTAATTCGTACAAATGTAATGACTTATTTCTTCCTTTATCGCTGATGGTTGACATATTGTCTTATTTCTAGCAATATTTACACATAAAATAACCAGGAGTTTACAAGATTAGATCAGAATAGAAATGTGGTCAGGTCGGCAACGTGACCTCTTTGTTAGTACGGGACGCGGGTTCGTTTCCGGCTACTGGACATCATAATTGCTTATTCCTGGCACTTGGGTCCAAGGCTCTGTAGTGACGAGCGTATCCAAAAACCGCGAAGAGTTCGAGAAGTGAAGATGGCATTGTGGCTTTTACAATTACATACCTATCTGGTAAAAAGTGACCAGTAGATTCTACATATGTATAGATATTTTTTTAAATTATACTGTTATACGAAATATGTAAAATACCGTATGTGACGTCCCAGCCTCTGAAAGAGAAGAAAATATGTAGGATCTTACAGTCACCTTTCTGACGATGCTTTGTATTCCATAGGTGTCGTTTATTGCTTTGACACAAGTTCAGTATATTCTTATAGTCAGAGAAATGAATAACTCGCATATGCATCCACCTTGTTTTTTTTTTATATTTTTGTGAAAATGAAACAAGAAAATCTTTCAAAATGCTTATTTATATGTAAATTTCTTTTTTGCCTAAGACATTCAGGCACTAAAAATTAAATACTTCTGCGTTTGCAGTTCAATTAATTAATTAGACTACACAAGAATTTTTGCTTTTATAGTTAGGTCCAAAATTTATTTTACTATATGAAATGTTCCATTCCATTGTCCTATTTCAGGTTTATAGTTACAGCTCCTGTAACTTGGCCGTTCATGCGTATGAATAGAATCTGTGTCGATATTCCGAAGCGGATTTACTTCGGCTGTTCCATAGCATTCTGATGCACGATCTGGGGATCACGTACCAAATGCTCGTCGGCTGGAACATTGTTGCTATATATAGCTCATCTTACCATTTTTGTATTTACATTTTGAGGCATAATGACACATTGCATTCCAAAAGTATGAACGTTACTGACAATGTAATTTAACATTTAACGTGGAATTTATCTCCTGATGCCTATGAAATTTTATTCCACATAGACATCCCGATAAACAAACACTTACGTATTCTGTTATTATTATCACCTCAGGCGCCGCGGGACACAAAGGGCTCCCCCAAAATTTCTTTACCCTTGTCTTTCCTGTGCTTTGTCTTCTATAAATCTTCACTCATCTACACTATCCCTTCTCTTTGTTCTTACATACAAAACCAATATTTTGGAATAATATTGCTCTTAATTTTAAGGAAAAGCACAAATGTGCACAGGATTTGTAAAAGTTGAGAGGCTCTAGATTAATAGTTTCGCTGCGATGTGAAATCTTGAAAAATTATCATTTACCCATCATAATGTAATACCTCAAATATCGGGGAAATGACTGTGATATAAATAATTATGAAGTGTTTGTCAAGGTCGTTATTATCTCTGGTTATTTTAAATCTCTAAAAAAAGTATTAGGCTACTTTTATTGTATGGTGGCCTATGTATTGTATCCATTCTTTTCTCATTTTTTTCTGTATGCCCAAACATTTTAATGTTTAGAACAGTATATCGTACAATTATCAACTGCGGAATCCTGCCGAGGTCAAAGTTATGCCGGGCATAACACTCCTAACTTTGAACAAAAATTCTTGCGTAACATATATATATATATATATATATATATATATATATATATATATATATATATATATATATATATATATATAATATATATATATATATATATATATATATATATATATATATATATATATATATATATATATATATATATATATCGAAATTAGAGGCCCCCCTCTACAGCATAAACTAAAATTGATATGGACAAAAACAAAAGTAATTCAGAACAGGTATTTATTTAAGTTTCTCTCTGAGTATTTAATATTTTTTGTGGCCTCCATCTGCCTGTACCACAGCCTGCATTATTGAGGGGTATGATTTCAGCAAATCGCAAAAAAGCTGAGACTCAAACTCCATTTCCCTGAGCAATTCGGTCATCTCTCTTCACAGGTCGTTGAGGCTTGGTATACCATCATAGTTCACTGTGCATGTTTCAACACGATCCTTTAAGATACTACCAATGTTTTCACACACATTAAGATCAGGGGAGCTACCTGGAAATTCACTTGACGAGAAGAAATCGATACCACTGTTTCGAAGCAGCTCCTGTGTCTGAAGAGCCTTTAAACATGGTGCCTTATCATGCAAAAATGTGGCTTCTTCAACAGATAACACATTTTCAGGATTTTTGAGGAAAGGAAATACATCACCAGTAAGCTCAGTTTCTGTGAAGTGTTCGCCATTCCATGACTGTCCTTTTCTTTGATGATCCACATTAAACGTTTGGCTGTGAAACAGAGAAAAATTCCCAAACATTCAGGAAATTTCACAACTTGGCGATAGCGCACATCATCGCTGATATCATCCAACTTTGCAGCCCCAATGATGTCATTTGTATGATTTGGCTTCCTGACTGTGTGAATGAAGAATTCATGTGATGCAGCAACATGGAGAAAGTCAGCTTCATCTCAATCTTTAAGAAGTGAACCACAAAACCATGCACAGTCTTCTCTCTGTTGCTGAGTAATGTTGGGCTTACTGATAACATGAAATGGCTTGATACCCGATTTTTTCAACTTATGATATACAGCACTGTAACTTCTCTTCTTTCCCCTTTTTGTTTCTAGTTCAAGCGCCAATTTATGTAAAGACTTTCTTGGTCTACCCACTGCCTCAGCTATGATGTCTTTTGTCTCCTGAGAAAGGACTTCAGGCCTTCCAAGATTCTCACTCTTTTCATGATGACAGTCATATGGATTTTAGTTCCAGTTTCTTTTGACAAAGGATTCATCTCTTTTAATGTATTTAGCTATCCAGGAACGTGAAATGAAGGATGCGCCAGCATCCCTGGCCTCCTGAAGGTTATAAGCCTGATTCGGTCAATCCATCTGATTTCCTCTAACTCCGTCACTCAGTCTGAAAATACAAGAAATGTAAAATGAAAAATAGCTTAATAGAAACTTGAAATAATGTACTTGGAGATAGGCTATAGCAGAAAACTTCATAACTTTCCATTTGTTCTGTGGAGGGGGGGCTCTAATTTCGAAACACCTGGTATATGTATATATATATATATATATATATATATATATATATATATATATATATATATATATATATATATATATATATTTATATATATATATATATATATATATATATATATATATATATATATATATATATATATATATATATATATATATATATATACATGTACATACATGCATATATATATATATATATATATATATATATATATATATATATATATATATATATATATATATATATATATATATATATATATGTGTGTGTGTGTGTGTGTGTGTGTGTGTGTGTGTGTGTGTGTTTTGTGTGTGTGTATTTGTGCGTGATAGTTCGCAGTCTTATAATTGTATAATCAAACCTGATAAATGTAGTTGAAGTTGAGGCTGAAGGTATTTTTTGGCGTTCGACCTGTGTTTCGTACTCTTATTTGGAAAGAAACGTTTCTGATGATATTCGAACAGGAATGAATGGAGTTCGTTGGTTAGATTTAATTTTTTCATGTTCACTTTCTTCATATTATTAAATTGTTTTAAAATAGCCTGCTGTTTTTTTCATATAGGACTGTCAAAATCGATTAATACATTTGTATTTTAATATAAAATCTTTTCTTTCACTGCCAGTTCTGCCAAACTTCACAGTCATTAGCTTTTAGTGCATTTACAACGAAAGCAATAGTAATATGATGGGCTTGCCAGTTATATTCAATCAGTCGGGAACCAAACAATACTACACCCCCTTCCTCTCTCTCTCTCTCTCTCTCTCTCTCTCTCTCTCTCTCTCTCTCTCTGACACACACACATACACACACGCACACATACATAATCCCACACATACACACACACACTAAGTTTATATTAATTCAGATACAGTTTATTCTAACTGAATCTGTGAGATTAATGGAAATATTTACATGCTTACCAGACATTTCGTATGCTTCTGTGGACATACTGGTTTTCAGTACAAAACCGCCTGAAATCTTTTGTTTTTCGGATCTTCTGTAGCTGTGTGAAGCGAATCGATTAGGGAGTTCTATCTCGTTTTACTGGCAAGGTATTGTAAATGTTGCTTACATAACGCCTTGGAAGAACGACGAAAGGTCGCATCTTTGTATTTTCTTTGCATCTTTTACATATTCATGCTCCCTGTATTCATGCTCGCTTTACATATTCATGCTCCCTTTCTATATGCATCGCATTTCATCCCTTAGAAAAGATAGATGCGTATATATGTACTTGTGCTTAGCTGTACTTTGCTCACTCGGAGATAATAGTTTATCGCGTAACATATTTTATTTTTTCGTGCTAGATTTTAAGGGTATCATTATTATTATTAAGTGAAATTCTTAACAGGACGATAATGTTTAACATTTACGACTCATAACATTTTTATTTCAGTACCGTTCCGATTTTTCGAGTCATGCTCTATTTGTTTAAAAAAGTTTTACAATTATATGTGATTAATACATTTTATTTCATTTTATATCTACTGTGGACAGCAAGCCTGAAGATAATATGTAAGTGATTCAGCAATAGTTCTTTACTTCTTTCTAAGTAAATCCATTGCCTTTACATAAATAGTATGGCAGTTTGTTTACATAAACGCTACATATACATTTTCATGAAAATAACAACATAAAAGAAACAAGTTTTAGCAATATCTGAAGGTGATTTCAAACAACTTTTATTGGATTCCCTTTCTGTGGAATAGTTTCGTAATCACTTATATCAGTTCCCTTGACTGTATGTTAGTAGTCGCTAATTTTCCGATATAATCGTCAATCGTTTTACATCATTAAATAGCTCCATAAACTAGTTTGTTGTTTTTTTAATATGTAAACTTGGGTACTCTCGTTGGTCTAGCGTGCATGTGCATCGTCATTTCATGGGTTTGTTTCTTTCTGAGGCCTTTTTTGTGCATGTGCAATTTTTTTTTTATTTAATCCGATTATCTTCCAACTTTCCACATTTTGTTCTTTTTGTAAATCTCACGTGATTTTCTTGTGAAATAGACTTATTAAATAAATGGGGCAGGGAAAACTTTTCCACTTATAACGTTCTTATCTTTTTATCCATTCCTAACATTGAGTGGCGAGACATACATGCAACTCTAAAAATCATCCTTTTTTCATAAGATGATATCTTTTTCATTCCATTTGCATAGGTAACATAATTATAATCATGATTATGATACAAAACATGCATGCAAACAATGTCGTCAATATGGGAAAAAGTAATAGAATATAAAAAGACAGCCAGATTACTTAATGAATTTTTTCTTTTTTCCTGCGGTAACAACCACGCCTCCCCCCCAAATATAACCCACACACATACAATATTTTCAACTGTAAACGTACTTGCTCTGCATCCACGAATTCTGTTTTTGGTTGTGTCCTGGAAACCAGTCAGTTTTCCATTCGTTGACGTTGTTCTCGTAATATGAAATGAATTAACGAAACAGCGGTTCTTCAGAAAATCAGAATGACGCCGGAGATTATCCATTAGAATGGAGACGATGAGGTTGTGGTGCAGTGAAGGCCATAAGAGGAATTGCCGTCTGTCAGGGTCTAATGGGATAAGGAATTAAGGATCTCCTCCACCGGGCGCATCTTAAAGAAGGATACAGCCAGTTTCACACTCACTGAAAAGGGGATAAAAATGACAGGGCGGGACTGAGACGAAATAACGGCGAGATGAAATCACTGGGATCCGCGTCTCATGCAAACGCTCCTTGGCAAACGTCATTCTCTGCCTATGATGCTTCTGAGAATATATAATCTTATATTAGCGAAGGAAAAGTGGCGCACCAATTAAAAGGCCATCCTCAAGGACTTCTTTTTTTTCTGGAGGATAACAGGGGTATATTTGTGAGGTGATATCTAGAAAGTAATGATTATGGAGAGCCACTTTCTCTCCCTCCCCCGGCAACGCTCTCTTTCTCTCTCTCTCTTTTTCGTGCTTGATGAAATTGTTTCACGTTAGTTTTAAATGCTTTTCCGTATATCTGTTTACTCTTCATTTTCAAATGTTTAAAGTTTGCTATACAGATAAAAATCCCGTGGTAGTCTCCAGTTTCGTAATCTTTCGTCATGAATCGGTGATCGCGAGTTAATGCCAGATCCATCATTCGTGTAGTTATTGGGTAACAAATTCTGACAGCAGTATAAAGGAAACACCAGTCTATGCAGCATTCTTCAGTCTCTTCTATAATGTATCCCCGATCATGTCAGTAAGTTGTTTTGGTACCATCATGTTGAAAGAAACTTTTCTTATTTATGCATAAACGTGCACGCGTTCTATGGAATTACAAACTCCTAAGGTGACAACTTATTTGTTGGAAAACACGGAGGACATCAGGCAGATATATAACTCCAAAGGTTATACATTATAAATTTACTAAAAGCGAAATTATATATAAACTTTTTTCACTTATCCTGAAATACATTTCTTTTAAATAATAGTGTTCTGCTAGCTTTTTATAACTCGATATGTATTAATATTCTTATTATCACTAGTCGCAAGCAAAATCAGTTGTGGAAGTCTTTGGAATTCTACTTCTCTAACGGCACTGACGGGACCCCAAAACGTGGTTTATTTATAAAAATAAAGATTAGGAAAAGCACCCGAGAGAGTTGGAGTAAGGAAAAGTTAGGGGAGGGGATGAGGGCTAAGGAATATTTCATTACAACTTCTTCGTTTAACGTGCTTTTTCCCATTTTTTATATGGGGGTAAGCACGATGCCTTCTTTTGAAGGACTTTGATTTGGCGTTGGGTATTACAACAGATGCTGGTAATTAAGTCAACTTTACCTTGAAAACATTATTAAGAAATATAGTGACTATTAGTGTAAGAGACAATGGTGGCAATGTACATAGAAGGTCAATCTCAGAACATGTAAAAATAAAAATTTGTATTACTCCATTTTGTAGCCATACCAAACACCCAGCGTTCCATTGGTGAGGGACTTCCTTTGCTGAGTAAAAGAGTAGATCGGATTTTATGGGCACCTTTACCGTGAGGAGATAACCAGGAAAGAATTCTTTTATAGCTCTCAGCATTTGAAATGGTCGATTCTGATATACATAAACTGGAACTAGTCATTGCCAAAATCAGTCTACATATCGTACACATGTATAAATAACTCATCACAAGAGGGAGTTATATACAACTCCCTCTTGTAATGAGTTATTTTCCTTATATGTAATGTATTTTAAGTAACATGTTAACATTGAATTAGTCAAGGAATTTCTTTCCTAAACCATTTTTCCCCTAAAAGCATCAACACTGTGACAAAGCTTAATTTGTGTACTCTAAATTAACTAAAAATACAAGGTTTGACATGGTGTTTGAAACAGTAGTTTGCAATAACGGCGAACGACGGCAACATTAATTTCTGTATTGTCATTATACTTATTTTTAGTTTAAATTAGTTATCTGATTTTAACTTAAAGTGAAGACCAGTAACTGCAAAAATGCTTGGAATTACAATGTGAGTGTATGTTTATTACCTTATATGGCGAGTATTTATATAGTTGAACAAAGTTGAATGCCTGTCTTCTAAGGAATAAGGCTGAAAGCACATTGGGTTATAATTACATAGAACAGTAGAATTCTGTAATTGAATAGAGGCCTGTTTATTATTAAGGAGCTTGACAATAGTTACTGTTAGAAGACTAGCATAGAGTTTCTGTGCTCCCACAATGGAAATTTCACTGACTATTATTTGACAAAATATTCAGTAGTATAAAAATCAGTTTTAAGATTGCAAGAAACATTTTGAAGTGGTGAATAAAGAGGTTTCAAAAGAACATTTTAATTATGCTAATATTCTATCCGTGTATAGATCCATGAGATGATTTTACACTTGGATGATGTGAGGAAATTATTTTAAACAATATTATCTACACATTCCATAAATCATTGATTTCATAACAGCTGCTGCATCAGCCTTGATGGCTGATGCTCAATATTTACTCGGTAAATAGTGGGTCTTGACTAACTCATTATGTAGACATGAAATATATATAGATATTACGCTGTGCTGCTTTACATAAGCCTTGATTACTCTACATCAAGGTAAATCATTCCTAATTATTCTGTTTTACAGGCATCAGGGAGAAGCTTTGATGCCTATAGGAATGGACGGTGTTTATTAACAGAGAGAGAGAGAGAGAGAGAGAGAGAGAGAGAGAGACTAGGTACTTACGAAGATGGTTGATAGGACAGTGTCCCGCAACAAGCGATATAGATGGTCTTCATTACTGGCCTTTAATTTTTACATACTGGCTTTATTTATAAAAAAAAAAATAAAAGAAGGGTGTTAAAAAGCTTTTTAAAAAAGATATCATGAAATGCCTCTTGGTTTCTTGTAATCGGTTTCTTGAAATTTATTAATGTTAGGAGTTTTATAAAGACCTGGCCATTTTGAAAGTGCTGGTAGATCATAAAATTCATCTTGTTGCTTCTTTAATCGGGTCGTTTCATAAGATGTAAAATCAGATTCTTGCAGTCTTCGTCAGATTTCTGGTACAAAGAAAACTTTAAGCATAAGAAAGATATATTCAATGCAAGCTCACTGACACAGTCTTCGTCGCTTGTGAAGACAGAGATTGGATGATAATGAATATTATGTTTTAAAAAGTTAATTTATTCTTTCCTTCCAAAGCTTTTTATGAAAAGGAGTAGGATTTGACAGATTTTTCCTCTTTAATCCTTATGTCACACCCTATATTTCTCTCCCCCAAATTCTACCTCCTCAATTGTCACATCTTATTCGGTTCCCAAAAGAAAATATTAGTCTTTATCGCACGCCACCGCCTATCATAATCGATTAAAAAACATTAAACTTTTTTCAACCGCCTCCAGCGCCAAGTTTCCGCCCATTTCATCCTCATACAAAAGAACTTCGAACGTGATAAGACAAAGTCCTGTGATGAGGTAATTTAATACGTTTTATTTCTCAAATGATTTACCACATATTTATGTATCCGGCCAATTTCCTTAAAATTGACAATTTTTACTTGTGTCACTTATCTGTCTAGTTGTGTCCGTGCTGAATACAAGCCAAGACCTGTATACGTATGTTCAGTTCCACCAGACTAAACAGAATGCTTGAAATGAACAGCAGCTACATCTCTGAATCTTCCGTCGTGAAACTTTAGAGCTTGCTGATGTCATTTTCTTGGAAGACGGAATTGAAATAATGGATATCCACCGGGAAATTGGGCAGAGTGACACCAGACTTGCAACTGAATATTGCACCGAGATCGATTGTAAGGGTTATCGTCCATCGCAAAAGAAAAATAAACTCTATAAATAAAATATCTAAAATAATAATAATAATAATAATAATAATAATAATAATAATAATAATAATAATAATAATAATAATAATAATAATAAATCTGTTTCATTGGAAGTCAATGAATTTGTGTGTTTGTGTATGACGTACGGAAATTATCATACTTCCTTGACAAAAAATTCAACTTTCAACTCATATCACAGTAGAAAGCTACGTATCATGGAGCATACTTCCATCCTTGCTTCATTCCTTCCATGTATTCTCGAATTTCTCTAACTTTTTCCTCTTAGTGTAAATGTGGGGTTTCCTCCGAGTTTCACCTTAAGGTCGTTGCACTTCATCTCGTTTATTTTCTCGGTCTCTTCATTTCGCTGTCCATCCACTTTAAATTCCTCTGTTCACTTTCTGAAGCACCGAATGGCTGAAAGTGCCCAGTGCTTGACTTCATAGCCTAGATTACACTTTGTATGTATCTTCTACGAAATGAACTTCAGATGTTCGTGCTTGGCTTTATAGCTTAATTTCACAAATTATTTGGTTATATTATCAGAATGGCAAGAGTATAAACTAACCAGATTATAAAAATTTTTTTAGGTAAACGGAAGCTACGGAAAAATAGATTGCATCAAGCATCGAATAATATGTGACGTGAATTTCGAATATACATGATTCGAAATTTACATGAAATCTGAATTATGGAATCCGTTTTTGGCCCCTGACGTCGTGTTGACAAGTGCAGCGGTATTCAGCACTGAACGAATATGTTTATTGGACGTGTACTGCAGAATGTAAACACGAGCGTTCGGTACTGACTCGTGCTCTCCATCACGGTAATTGGAAAGAAATGATCAATCAGTCGTGATTATTTTACTTTTTGTTTTGTTTCATACAGGATGCTGAAGTTGGAGGTCGTCGTGTTGAACGAAACAGGATCAGCGTCAGTAACGATTTATGAATGATTTTAATTTTTTTTTTTTTTTTGGTTATACGAATGACTTGATTACTCTCTAGCGTTGCTTATAATTCCTGTTAATATTTTTATACAATTAATTATGAACTGTCTCTCTTTATTTTTCACTTTTGATATACTGGAATTTTTTTATTCTTTGTCTGAACACTAATATTGTCACTCTTGCACATTTTATCAACAGCCGTAAGAAAAACATATTTTCATCTGCTGTGCATATTTTTCAAAATGAAGATGAATTTGTTCCATTCCATAGGCAGATGCCTCTAATAAAAAGCAATTGGTGGCCCTTCATGTCGAAAATAATTGCAAAGGAATAAACAAAATTTGTAGATCACATAATTAGGATGACCAAGTACATCAGGATTAAGAACTCTAGTTTTCATGACACTTGTTTTTGTTTATTTTGGGGGGGGGGTGTGGGAGAGGGGAAAGGAATCAGGGCTAGCCAAACAAAATCCAGGCAATGCCAGTGTATTCAGAAATAAGAACTTCCCTTCCTACACAACATCGGAAGTACCTCATGAGCAATCAACAGGATATAGAACTATAAGCTCTTACAAGATAATTTTCACAAGGTGGTTTGTCACTTCAGTTCGTAAATGAATTCTTAAAAACTCGGTATGAGTGCCTACAGTTAATATCAAGGTTCAAAGTGACATAATATTTTCCTTATCAATCCGACGTTTCTAAACAACGCAACTGAAAGGCATCTTTGCTTTTTGACAGAATATCCGTTATCAATACTAGGACAAATGAATTCTGAGTTTGAAACAAAACATATGCTACTCTTACAGTGTTTGGGATAACTTTCTAATGGTCTTTTTCTTTCTACGTAACATGCTTTAGTTCAGTTGTAAATGTTGTATGTTCACTTAGTAGACCAAATAGTCGTTAGGATTTATTTTCAAAAGCTAAATTTTCATTTCAGGCATTCATCTTTTCACAAATACTAGGTCGGTAATCACAAGAAAAGTTTTCTAAAATTACCGGTGTGAAATTATCCGCGAAAATTTGTCTTTCATATCCAGCAAAATAACGCTTATAAACTCCGTACAGAATTACTGTCTAAAATTCTCTTGTTTTGTGCCACAGACTACGAATGTATAACCAACGGTACCACCATTATGCTTCAAAAGTCTTGTTATCTCTTTGACCTACATTAAGCTCTTACAAGCGCCTTATAAAAATCCGCTTATTCAATTACAGTTCAATGAATTTACTTTTTTGTCTTTTTTAATTGCGAAAGTATAATAATGCTTAAAATGCTCGTGACCGAAGGTGAAGGAACAGGACAAAACCCAGGAATAAGAGAACGTGGTAATACTGAGTGTTAACTATGCGTGAGCTATATTACAATGTGAATCCTGACAAAATTATTTTGTTCGCAAAAATAGTAAACTATAATTAAATGTCTGCGGTGCAAAAAGTTCATATTTCATATGTTATTTGTTGCTTGAATTATAGATTATGATAGGTGTGTTATACATTTCCTTAAAGAAAGCTGCCGGCGTTGTTGTGACCTTTCTGTAAATTCAGATATCTTAGCTTCACGTAATTAATGACAGGGGACTTGAATAATATATTTCAGTAGGAGATAGACAAAGATTTGTCCTTGAATGTGAGGTTTCAAAATGATGATGTGTTGTTCGGTACACGAGAAAGGGCTTGTTGCCATTTAAGAAACGAGAATTTGGGGGAAAAGGTGTTAGTTATTTAGTATTTGTTCCTAGTCTGTGATTATGAAAAGATTGTTCTTAACAAACAGGGGATCTCGACAGAGGTACCTCTTTCATTTGCAGGTGAGATAGTATACAGCTAATTGCCTTAAATAGCGAAATTATTCCTCATGATTTGAAATGCTTCCTCGACAGCAAACCAAACCAAAAATCTAAAATAGTAAAGTTTTGGAAACACTAACGTAAGGAAGGATTTCCGAGCATGTAAGTCAAATGAAAGGTGAAATAACAGGAACGCTTTGCTAAAAGCCATACCACCAAGAAATGCAACTTCCACACCATAAATGAAGACTGAGCATGAACAGAGTGAGCGAAATTCTCTTTAGTTTATAATGGGAAAGAGTTTCTTTAGCGGCAATCGTTCAATCTCTAATGCTGAATACAAAAATCTTTAATGCTGCATACAAAGATCTTTAATGCTGCATACAAAAATCTTTAATGCTGTATACAAAAATCTTTAATGCTGTATACAAAAATTTTTAATGCTGCATACAAAACTCTTCCTTTAATGCTGTATACAAAAATCTTCCTTTAATGCTGGATACAAAAATCTTTAATTCTACATATAAAAACTTTGTTACCTGAATGGGCTCAGTCATAGAAACTTTCCATTAACTTTCTTCATATTTCGACAAATTACTTCTAGAGGTTTAGCGTCAACTCTCTGACACACACACACACACACACAGACGAAAATAATACCTTCGTTGTCGGTGGTAAAACACTTTTACTTTGCAGATTTACAATTCCTTTGACGCTTCAACTTAAGTAAGAGTGTCTGTGTGAAAAACGTGTGTTGTGTAAGTGAAACAAGCCGAGAAACAATTCTGGAGCAGCAGGAGGTAAATTAAACTTAAGTCACTGACATTACAGAAGAATTTTTATCAGTCACATAAAATAGAAAATTGATTTACTGGAAGGGTTATTTCTCACGAGTCTCAAAATATACTTCGGACACAAAATCTTTAAAAGGAACATTTGTCTGGTGATTATTAAAAAAAATCTGCACCTGGCAAAACCTTTAGTTTTTTCTATGAAAGACAAAACTGAACTTTGAGAAATTATTTAATAGAAAAGGCTAATAGTTATAATGGTACGGAAAAAGCTGTTGTAAATATAATATAATGATATTCCTTGGAAACACTATATAAATATTTCCAAACAATTTGAAAACATTAGTAACATAAGAAAACTTAGATTCTAAAATAAAAAACGCTCGTACATCCAAATCTGTGTTAGCCATAAAACATTCCACTAAGTATTCATATCGCCGTGATCAAACTTTAGAATAAGGATTGAGATAGAATTCGGAAGAAATGGGAAACGGAAGTAGGGACTAGATTGGGGTGTGTGGTGGTAGGGGGGACGGAAGGCTAACCCCCCCAGAGAGGAATATGATTAGGCCTGATTAAGTCTTTTGTCCCTTAATTTTCTAACGTTTTCATTCTCCTGACCACATACATTCATTACGCACACGCACACACAAACAGACACAAACACACCCACACACACACACACACACACACATATATAATATATACATATATACAATACACAAATACACACATTTCTATTATTAACAGAAAAAGAGAAGAACGCTGCATCGATCAATAATGGTTTTGACAGTACACGAGAGAACTGTTCATACAAGGTTGTTGGTATTGATAGGCAATTAAGAGTACAGAGTTCGTTAGGTTCCGGTAAGCTTATTGATGAAGTGTTCATCTTTAAGAAAGGATACTAAATTATATAGTCCATTTTATCTGATGCAGACACCTGAAGCTGCTTCACTTAAAAACACATGAAAAGGGCCATAATAACCAGGTAATAATTGTCCTAAATGTAATTTAGGAAAATATATTGGATCCACCAGGCGGCTTCTCAGGGTGAGGGCCGATTCCCACAGGGGATATGTTATAGAACCGGGTGGCGATTAACTAATCCAGAATCTTCTAATATACGCAGCCATACCATTAAATGCAAAACAGAAATCAGCTATGAAGATTTTAAGATTATTGGTTATACAAACAACCCTCAAGAACTACTTATTCTCGAAACACTAAATATTAAACAACGAGTTCCTTCGCTGAACTGTCAAACAACCGCTGTACCCTTGTATTCGTCTTAACTCTGCCTTTTTCTGAAAATTTTTTTTTTGTGCTTTATACTTAGTGTGTCCTCGGCCTCTGGAGTGGTGGGTTACCTTCCAGTGTTTCTTATGTGCGTCTGTATTTAAGTATGTTGCCTGGTTTTTACTATTTTGTGTATAAGTGTGTCTGTGTTTGAGTGTGTCGTCTGTTCTTAATAATTTTATCTTTTTGTGTTCTGTTTTTATTAGTTTTCTTAGCCTGCTTTCTACGTTTTTTAAAGTATAGTCTTGTATGTAGCTCTTTTAATTAATTTATGTTATTATAGTGTATTTTATTGTCGTAGACCTCCTGATGATGTGATTACGAATCATGAAACGCCGGAATAAATGGTTACTGTGTCATATATATATATATATATATATATATATATATATATATATATATATATATATATATATATATATATATATATATTATATATATATATATATATATATATATATTATATATATATATATATATATATATATATATATATATATATATATATATATATATATATATATATATATATAAACAGTATACGAATGGAGTAAGGAATACAGACAGGCGGTATTTATACCAAGAAATCCAGGAGTTACCCGTTATGTCACTCCAGTTGATAGCTTCTTAATCTCCTAATCGCTGGTTGGAGGAAGGTTTTATCTATAATATCTGAGTCCCGATGATCCTTTTGATAGATTCATCGTATTTCTCTTTTAATCAGGGCTGATTCAACCATCTGGCTTTTGAACCGACAATTGCTGCTATAAATTATGCGAAATGCACTTCAGTTTATCCTGTGGTTATGGTTATTTATAAGGTTAAAAATGGCTCAGCTTTGTTGGCTATACCATACTGACCTTTTATGTTGTATTAATAATCTGCGGGAGTGATTTACCAGTAAAACCGATATACGATTTGTCAACAGTCGAGGCAAGGGATTTCGTATACCCTGTGTCTTTAGGGACTGGCTTTTGTTGGACGTTAATCAGATTTGACTAATGTATTTAGGTAAGTAAAAGCAAAAGGGTTTAGAATTTCCAAGAGTCTGTGTCAATGTCTTAATCCTGTCCAGATGTGGGATTTTAATTTTATTGTTGGGTGTCTCTTTAGTCTTGTTTTGGTGGACGATAGAATACTGTGTTAGCTTTATGGATCGTTTTCTGAATTATATGGTCAGGGTATTTCAAAGATGACAAATGCCTACGGATTAGTTCAGATTCCTTCTAGAAAATCAGGAGCAAATCTGTAATGCTCTTAAGAATAAATTGCTGACTATGCCAATCTTGATACATCTGTCCCGATAACTAAAATAATGTGTGTATGTATACAGAAGACCAGCTTTTCACTTACATACATACACTATTTTAGTTATCATGACAGATTTACCAAGATCGGCGTAGCCAGCAATTTATTCTTAAGAGCCTTACGGATTTGCTCTCCGCACTTCCTAGAAAAGGAATTTGAACTAATCCGTAGGCAGCTGTCATCTTTGAAATACCCTGACCATATAATTGAGAAAGCGATCCATAAAGCTAACACAATATTCTATCGTCCCCGGCAAAACATGACTGGAGAGACACCCAACAATTACATTAAAATCCTACACCTGGACAGGATTAAGACGCTGACACAGACTCTTGGAAATTCTAACCCTTTTGCTTTTGCCTACCCAAATACCTCAGCCAAATCCCTGATTAACGTCCGACAAAAGCCAGTCCCCAAAGACACAGGGGTATATGAAATACCTTGCCTCTACAGTGGTACAGTAAATCACTCCCCAGATATTAATATACATAAAAGGTCAGTACGGTATGGCCAATAGAGCTCAGCTATTTTTAACCATATAGATAACCATAACCACAGGATAAACTGGAGTGCGTCTCGTATAAATTATAGCAGCAACTGTCGGTTCAAAAGCCAGATGGTTGAATCAGCCTTGATTAAACAGAGAAATACGATGAATCTATCAAAAGGATCATGGGACTCAGATATTATAGATAAAATCTTCCTCCAACCAGCGATTAAGAAGATTAAGAAGTTATCAACTGGAGTGACGTAACGGGTGACCTTCTGGATTTCTTGGTATAAATACCGCCTGTCTGTATTCCTACTTCATTCATATACTTGCCAGTAGAAGGAGACAGGTTTGCCTCTGAAATATAGCAATAACTTTCTACCTTATGGCATTTTTGTGGCTTTTTCAATTAGATATATATATATTATATATATATATATATATATATATATATATATATATATATATATATATATGTGTGTGTGTGTGTGTGTGTGTGTGTGTGTGTGTATATGTATAATATATATATATATATATATATATATATATATATATATATATATATATATATATATATATATATATATTCTTTTCATTCATCCGCATATTGAGACACTACTTTAGTCTCATGACGTATTCTCACGCTTTATAAATATTTTTTACTAATGCTAAACCATTTAGGTCGATCTTACTCATATCCGTATAATTGTCACTCACACCTTCCTACTTCTCTTTATATTAACATCATCTAAAATTTTTCGCGTCTCTTAGAAAACCGAAACCCAGCCGACTTTTTCGTCCTTTCATTTTTCCACACAGTGCACTTAAATAGGAAATTAAATAAAAAAGTAAAAGGATAAATAAATAATTAAGTTTAAAATGAGTTTCACAAAAGAAATATCATAAAGACATATAAATATATAATCATATCTGTAAGTATATAGGCTACATACTATATACATACGTACACACATACTTTATATGTAAATGATCTAAATTTTGTTGAGGATGCCCGCCTCGCTGACAAAGATATATAGCCGCTCTATATTGCAATCCTCACCAGCAAGGATAAAACGTCCATCTCCCGCGAGTCGCTCTTGTATGTCCATTCCTTAGTCTGCACAACACCGTTTCTTGTCTCCTTGGGATATAGGGATATGACCAAGAAGACACTGATGACATAATACTGCTCCTTTTGGTTTGTTTCAGTTCCTTCCCAAAGGGATTGCCAAAGGTTTTTCATTTTCTGACCTACAAAAGGATAAAATTCCCGGTATGGTGGTAGGCATCTCCTTGGTTCTGGGGAGGTGACTGCTGACTTAGCAAGTTGATCAGCTTGCTCGTTCCCAACCACCCCAGCATGGGAAGGCACCCAGGAAAAATTTACTTCTTTACCTTTTCTTTTCACTAAAAGCAGCCATTCCATTATCTGTAAAATCAGTAGGTTCAAAGGGTTGAAAGATTCAAAAGACGCAGAACATTTCTTGAGTCACAATATACTGTATAGTAACACTATATCCACTCTGATTTCAAATTTCCTTTACAACCTTTAAAATTGCATGCAGTTCTGCTGTAAAAATAGATGCAACACAGGATAACCTCCCGCTTCTTTCTACATCAGGGAAGGCCACTCCAAAGCCGGCGCCAGCATCCGACTTTGAGCCATCCGCGAAAACTACTACGGAGATATCGTGTTGGGAAGGTTCCAGAGGGGGCGTGGGTTTGGCGGCTAACCGAATACCTAGCCGGTAAAATCTCCATCCTTGGCATGTTAAATTGCCTGGTTATACATTTTACTCTAAAAGAATATGGTTGAGTTTGCTTGGGGTGATTTTCATAAAATTGCCTATGCCTTTCATTTCTCATACAAATGCTAGTTAAGGCCTTAGGAAGCTTCCGAAATCTGTACCAGCTCTGAGCCAGCGGACTGTGGTAATGAAGATCCTGAGGCATCTCACCAGCGCCTACAAGCATGCTCTCAGTGGGAGATGATTTAAATACCTGTAGACCATCCTGATCCTCCTGATGAATTGAATTAAGCATTTTAAGGCTATTAGGCTTTTTGCTGAGGTGTACACTTTACACCCATAAGTTAATTTTTGAAAAGGTCCAGGCTTTGTATAGTCTCAGCATCTGAGTTCGGTCAGCACCTCAGGAAGTGTGGAACAGAACTTTCTGGACATTCATCGCATTTAAGCATTTCGTCTTAATATATTTCAGATGCGGAATCTATGTCAGCTGGCTATCAAAAGTTAACCAAAGATACCTTGTTTCACCAAAACAGATCTTTTCAAGCATACCTTGAAGTAATAAATGAGGGATTCTTGAAAAGTATTTCGGCTGATAATTACCAGACAAAATGTAAGAGGAAACTGTTATGAATTCGTCTGCGTTTATCAAATTAGCCCAGTCATTTGAATGTAATGTAAAGATTTAAACCTGAAAAGCACATTAAGAGGTACAAAATGGGTGTCTATGTTTCTGAGAAAGACTTCCATTATTCGCACTGGTATCATAACTAAGGGGAAGATTGCTGCAAGATATAGGATGTGAAATAAACAAAGTATTACTACAGTATGGAGGGAAGGTACAATTTTACAGCGATTGATAACAAATAAAGATTGTTGCCTATCTTTACAGACAAACAGATAAAGTTTTGAGCTTTAAAAGTATTCATTTGTAGGTTATAACAAGATGCCAACATTTTATTTATTTTTTTATATGTAATATATCCGACAATAAATCGAAAAATTACCATCGATACATTTATAGATACATTCAGAGTAATGGCATCACCACAATCTTGCATTTGAATTAATTGCAGCTTAAGTATAAAATCTAAAAAAAAAAATACTTCACTCTCATTTTTTTTTCATGACACCACTGACATTTTCGTATGATTTTTCGCAATCATTTCCATCAGTCATCATCCTCATTCGTATTGCGTTTTGCTTCTCCATCCAACCTCGTTTAATGACCTATTCACTGCTTTCAATAGCAGAGAGACTTTCATGATCGCTTTTATGAATGCGCCGAAAATAAAGCAGTCTTTCGTTGCTCTTTCAGAGGAAATATATTTTCTTCTAACACTTGCAGTGCTAAGTCATAACGAGTAAATTATGTAACAATATATATATATATATATATATATATATATATATATATATATATATATATATATATACACATATATATGTGTATATATAACTAAATCACGCATAGTTTTTGGTCTTAATTTTATATAATTTATATATTGTAATCATACAGATAACAGACATGCTGAAAGTTGCAGTACATTTATGAAGAACATTCCTTGTCTAATATTTCTCTTTCCTCAACACACTGCAAGCTTAACACTTTTCCATTATAATATAGTAATGCGTGATGTTACTACATATATGATTTTTTTTATGTGTGGATACAAATAAAAAGTGATATAGTCTGTTAATCACAAATTATTGCTAATGGTTCGATGAGTATTTCATTCGTTGACATTATTTTAATACATGATATTATTCTTATTATGAAAGATAATTTGATTACGATATGTAACTGATTTTTTTTATTTAGTTACTTTGTTGCTTTTGCGGTTTGATATATAAAAAAAAACTTGCCCCAAGATAGTACGGTTCCTGTTTATGTTGCTCTAGCATTCCTTCCTCCACTAGGTCGTCCCTATTTCCAGTTTTCTTTTTGTCTCCCCTTTTTCATTTTCCTTTTTCCAATTTCCAGGATACAATCCACTTTTCCGTCTTTTCCTTCAATATATTTTGTCCTCATTCTCCTACACACCAACCTCCTTTGCCAGCCTTGCTATCAGCACATACTGTTATGTTACCCATTCTTCCATCTATTGCTCACTCTCTCCCCTTCTTCCTCCTCTCCCTCCTCTTATTCTTATGCCATTTCCTATCACAGACTATTTTTAATGTTAGTGATCCATGTTGTTGTTGCTGTAAGGTTGCTCTTGCAAGTATGCGCAGAGGCTGTATTTTTACGGCGTAGGCTACTGTTGTGAAATGAGAGAGAGAGAGAGAGAGAGAGAGAGAGAGAGAGAGAGAGAGAGAGAGAGTAAAACTGCCTTACTGTTATGAGTATTATCAACTCACCTTTTTTATGTGCAAAATTCAGCTTTGGGTGATGACACTGAAAAAAGTATACGAAAGTTTCGTTGTTATTAGGTTTTTTCATTAATGTATCATTCAGCGATATAATGTATGGCTTTCACAGCAAGTACAAACCTTCAACACAAATTTCATCAGTTAAATTATGGAAATAATTCGGTTCGTTCAAAAAAAGTTCCTAGAGTATAATTGTGGAGAGGCATTCCCCCAAAAAATAAATTGTAACGCATCATCTTTAAAAATTATTAGAAATATGTTACCTGAACATTAACACAAGCTCTTTGATCAAGTGAATTATCCACGAAGCCACGTGACGACTCACATTAAATAACTGAGTGAGGCGAATAAGAATACTCTAAAATTAATTACCCAGTCACAGCCGGCAGGTCAAGAACTGATTGGCGAACAATATTTTCGTTCTTGAATTTAGCTTTTTTTAATCTAAGCAGATAGCTTTACGAATAGAAATCTTCTAAAGTGTTTATTTACACATCTATCAGGTGGCAAAGTCTAGGAATCTTAGTGATATAAAAATCATCTCTGTTTCGTATAGTTATGTGCATTCATATTTTTCATTTATCTCCATTCTTGTGGGAGAATTAAAAAGTTTAATTAGCTGACTGAAAAAAAAAAACTACTTGGCAAGAATCATGTGACGTAGCTTTACGTGGAGGTGAAGCCCAGTATAAAGTTTAAGGCATTTTGCATTTATACGTGTATAAGATTTTTTTTTTTTAATATCCTCCTTGACATTTGAGAAACTAATTTAGCACATCTGCATAACATAAGTATTTCCCCCACTCGAGTGATTCGAGATCTCTCGAGGCTCCCAGTATGGTCCATAATGAAAAAAAGAACTTGTACTTTTACTGCAGTCAGTCGAAAGAATTATGTTATTGATTAGCAATATATTCTGAACCAGCACGTATGTAAATCATCGTGGCAGCTATCTTGGTATGGATTTAACTTAGGGGTAAGTTGTAAAGAATGAGTATTCGCCATTCACCCAGAAACATAAGTTAGCATTATGGATATTAACTTAAAGCCTCATTACGAAACATAAAATCACTTGAGTTTTAAGTAAAAAGAAATTTTTTTTGGTGTATACATATTTCTATAAGTGAAATAAAGATCAAGACGGTTTTATTAAGATATTAATATATTAATGTCACATTGTGCGTGAGGGAAGGGGATACAATGGGATGATGAAAACTTCACTAGAGTCATTCCAATATACTTAGCCTATACCGTAAGATCATGTTTACATCTTGAATAAATTTACCATGAGTTTGTAATAACAG